>NC_050184.1:32132750-32360250 GCF_008315115.2 Sander lucioperca
TTCAAGTTGGCAAATAATGTGAAGTATGTATTGTCATGTGGCCAGATGTCTAATGAAATATTTTCCTCGGTGTGTGTTTGCGCAGAATAAATGTTCTCACGCAGTCCTGTTGTAAATGCATGACTGCAGCTCGGCAAGGTGCCTGGAAGTGATCACCTTTTGTCACACATGGCTTTTTTTTTTCTTCTATGTAAGAATTGTCCAAAGTGAACATTGTGTATCAATACCACTATAACTGATAATAATATGCATAGTAGCATAGTATACAAGTCTACTGTAGGTCTGCAGAAGTCCCAGTTTTAAACCGTGCTTGACAATATAGAAGTGAAATCAGCTACCTCTTTTGGTCCTGTGTAACGTCAGAGGAGTTCATCTGACTTGTGAAACTGTATTTGCAACTCCATGTGAACATTTGTTTAACTTTCTCCACTTCTTTCATAAATCTTAATTCATGCTTTTCATGCATTTGTGTCGTTGTAGATCACTACGTATTAGTCATGAAAGTTTATATAGAGCACTTCTACATAACTTATCTTACATGCAGCGTTCATTTACATAACTTCTGCTCTATGACCCTCAGATTCAGCAGAAGCACTCTTGAGACCACTCACTTTCTTCTCTAGAGTTAAAATGAGAAGGTTGATATCACTCATCTCTATAAAGTAGATATGAAGCTAGCTTACAGTAACTTAAGTGGTGGTTCTAGACCATTTCAAATAGAGGAGCTAGGCTGGGACCACATGCTATTTTAGGGGTGTAACATGTCAAACAAATGTAGTGGAGTAGTAAAAACTACAATATTTCACGCTGAAATGTAGTGAAGTAGAATTATAAGGTAGCATAACATTTAAATATTCAAGTGTCACAAAACCCCTGGCTGTTTGCAGAAAGAATGAATATCTCTCTGATAATTCATGACAGCAAAGGCCAGTTGAGTTACTTACTTGTACTTAGTGTCTTTCTACATACATAAAGCCGGTGACAGAAACTAACAGCAATATCATTTTTGTTATTTACCACCAACCCTCCATAGGTGTGGATCTACAAAAAGACTAACGATACACATATCACAGTAAACACAAGAATACTCATTCAGTGTTAACCTACATTTTATTTATCATTGCACATTATTAATATTCCCCTCTTTGGGGATAAAGGTGGGGTTAAAAATGTATGAAAATATTTGCCACAGTTAGGAGGGCAAGGGGGAGGTCAACGCTGAATATTACGGGGGCACTGGCTACCCTTGCCCCCCCTAGAACTGCCACTGCTTAGCTTAGCATAAATATTGTAAATAAAGAGAAACCGCTAGCCTGGCAATGTTTTAAGGTAAATAAATCCACTAAACACTTCTCACTAATTAACGTGTATCTTGTCTCATTGTACACAGCCAAAAAAATAGATAGTTCTTGTATTTATTTATTCTCATAACTCAAGTTCTTACTGGCTCAACAGCATACTTTCTGCTTGTTGGTAAAAAAAAATATTTATTTGTGAAATCTCAGTGGTCAGGTTTGCTGTGGTGGAAGAAATACTCAGATCTTTAACTTAAGTAAAAGTAGCAATACCAGTGTAAAAATACTTTGTTACAAGTCCTGCATTCAAAATCTTACTTAGGTAAATGTTTTACTAGCATTAGCATACACACATATATATATATATATATATATATATATGTTATATCACAGGATTATAATCAGTGATGTATTAACGTGTACATTACTAATGTTGCAGCTGGTAGGTAGAGCTCATTTTTGTATTTATTATATACTGCTGGCTGGGTAGCTTAATCTATATGACTACATCAGAATTATTTAGTTAATTTACATTTTGTATAAATTATCTCAATCTGAGGCTGAGTCCTTTGCAGCGGCGCGGGTTCGAATCCGACCTCCTGCCCTTTGCTGAGTGTCATCCCCCATCTCTCTCCCCCTTTCCTGTCTATCCACTGTCACTCTATAATAAAGGGAAAAGCCCCAAAAAATAATCTCAATCTGCAACCTAACTAGTAAATAATGTCATATAAATGCAAAATCTGCCCCTGCCCTGTAGTGGAGTAGAAGTATAAAGTAGCATAACATGGAAATGTTCAAGTGAAGTAAAAGTACCTCAAAATTGTACAGTACTTGATTAAATGTACTTAGTTACATTCCATCACTGCAGGTTTGTGTATAAGATCAATTTTACCACCTAAATATAATCTAGTTAACTTTAATTGATTGATTGATTGACTTTTTTGGCCACTTGGGGACAGTTGAAACAAATTAAGCTATAATGTTAAACACACACGTATTAGCAAAGAGTTGAATATTTAGCCTACACATCCAGCAGTCACGGAGCAACATGAAGTCTTGTTTGTGTCCACCTGATGAATGTAAGTCCAGTATTAACTTTCTGTTAGCTCTGTTTTAGTCTCTACCAACTCCTGAGGGAAATATCTGTCTATTTAGCGGCTAAATGCTCCACTCTGTTCACCAGCTAGTCTAGAGTAGAATAGAATAGAATATACTTTATTCATCCCCGCGGGGAAATTCGAGTGTCCAGCAGCTCACACATAAACACACATTCCCATACACAACACAGTTCCCCATAATAAATAAATAAATACAATGCAAATGCATACACAAGAGAGTTAAAAACAGGATAAGAGCAGCACAACTACAGCACACAGCCCAGTTCTTATCTGGTCTGGTATAGTTGGGGAGGGCACATACAGTGCAGGACAGAGAGGTCTAACTAACTGTGTCTGTGTGCTGTGTGGTGCTGAGCAGGGTTCAGAGGGTTTTCACTGAAAACAGCTGCCTGCCTCAGCCTGGTAATAAATATAAATACTTTTGTATAAAAGAAGAGCAAAGAAGAAGTGAAATTTGATTGTTGTTTCGCATCGGCGCGTTTCCAGCAGTGCAACAAAGCAGCTGTCAAAACACACAGCTGTGGCTATTTATACCAACTCAAGTGGTAACTCAAGTACTGTACTTAAGTACACTTTTATTTGTTATTTTTTGGGGGGCTTTTCCACCTTTAATTTGACAGGACAGCTAGGTGAGAAAGGGGAAAGAGAGGGGGGAAGGCATGCAGGAAATTGTCACACGTCGGATTCGAACCCTGGACCGTGGAACCCCCGGCCACCTTAAGTACACTTTTGAAGTACTTGTACTTTACTGGTATTTCCATTTTATGCTACTTTCTACTACACTGATTTAACAGTTATTATTTTATTTAACAGTTACTTTGCAGATTCAAATGATTAAAACAAAGATATAAATGACGTAATACATCATGATGTATTATAGATTAAATTACCCAGCAGTATATCAACTAGTTTAAATGATCTTCACCTGTACCAGCTGCAACATTAAAGTGATGTACACATGAATGCATCAGTAATTATAAGTGATATAACATATATTATTCTGAAAAGAACCATTCTGCAAAATAAGTACTTTTACTTTTTGGTACTTTAAGAATATTTTGATGCTAAAACTTTTGCATTTTTACTTAAGTAAGATTTTGAATCCAGGACTTTTACTTGTAACAGAGTATCTTTACACTGCGGTATTACTACTTTTAGTAAAATTATTAAACATCAAAAAGATGATCAGTGATTTATTAATAGCACTCATATTCAAACAGACTTTGCAAAGTGCTTTATGATTTAGGATAAAAATGAAAAGAGCACAGAGAAAATGGCATTCAAACCCTGTTTTCTGCTATTAATCAAAAGGTCAATGTAAATGGTTGTATTTACACGAAGAATGTCACACATCAGTCCACTGTCCCTCAAAGTGTTTCAACAAAATTGGGTCTTTGTAATTGCAAGGCCACTTTCCCACGAAACTTTACTTTTGAACGATTGTATTATCTCCAAAGAAATAGATGTAATGTTTTAAACAGAGACAGTTTGACCTCCTTCTCACGATTGTTTTAGCAGCTTAGACAGGCTAGATCAGTGTTACTCATTGCGCGGCCCGCGACCCTCCTGCGGCTCGCCAAGCTTTAATTTGTGGCTGATGGTGATGTGATCATGCAGTCAAATACAGATATTTCATAAAAACATTAAAAACAAGCAGGGCTATAACATAACCCTAAGTCTGCTCTATTACAAATACTTTATATTTAAAAAAGAAATACCCAAAACAGTGGCATTACAAGATAGAAATAAAGACTAGAAAAGAACTTGCTCTGTCCTTCCGTCCATAACACTGACTCACTGCGGAGTTGCCAGTTTGGGCTTTGGGTCTTTACAGCTCTTAACGCCGAATGTGCTCTTGGGTGGTTAGATACATGATGGACTAATGTAGAAAAAAAATGCATATTGTATGTTTACGGATGACAGATTGATAAGCAGACTTAACATTTGATACTTTGCGGTAAAAGTGGCTCTCCTATTGACTTTGTCCTATCAGTGTGGCTCTCATGAAAAAAATAGTAAAGACCACTGGGCTAGATTAAATGGTCGTGGTGGTGGAGTAGCTGTAGTTTTTAATAAGCGTTTTAAATGCCACCCTGTGACAGATATTGCATGTACAGTATATATGCACTATATATACAGAGTACATATACATAGTGTATTTGGCATTTTATTTTTTAGTTTTTTACTTATTTTATTGAATCATGCCTGCCCTCGGATGTTGACAAGTGCTATATAAATAAACTTGGTTTATTAGTACATTGTTGCAGTTGCTAAATGTCCCTGAGGTTGCGCTGACATTATTACAAAGATTTAAAAGATGTATTTATTTATGAGGACAGTGGCCATTAATCAATATTTCTGTAAATGTGCCAGTGTTAGTCAGCCGGCTGTAATTTTCAACTGTATTCCTAGTTACCTTACAAGAGCACCCTCCTGTAGATACACCTAACTTACATAACCTAAGTCTTATTTGAGGTTTACCTTAAGTTGTAAAAGTCCACAGGCAAGAAAAACTTGTTGTGTGGTGTAAGGAAAAATACAGACAAGGGGAAAATAGCAAATGTTTACATAAAACGCTGCGAGCCTGAATCAAAATGATGTGAAAAGCAGAACATGTGAAGCAAAGAACAGGTAGACATTAACACCCGTTTGCCTGACCAGATAATAAGCTCAAAAACACCAAATCATGCAAAAGGTTGACAATAATGTTAGATTTCATGACATTTTCACACGTCGCTGGTGTAACTAATAATATTGACGACTGCATTCCATTAAGGTGAGCCTGTTGGACTCATGTTGATGCTGGTTTACTGGGACACTACAGAAGCATCATTAATGGTATAATTGCACCTGTGCTTCTCCTGCGTGTGTGTGTATATTTCAGTAAATATACTGAAATATCTCAACAAATCTGTTTTACAGACATCCATGTTCAGCAGGGGATGAATCCTACTGACTTTGGTGATCCCTGACGGTTCCTGTTGCACCACTGTAACCTTGACATTTGTGTTTTCAAGTGAAATAGCTCAACAACTATTGGATGGATTGGCATGAAATTTGGTTCACACTTTCATGTTCCCCCTCGGGATGATCTTCTAGCGCCATCATCAGGTAAAAATTTGTATTTGTCCAAAACTTTGTTTTATGACCAAATACCTGCGAAACTAATGACATTCCCATCAGCCTCAGCTGTACATTGTGCTTTGTGCTAATTAGCAACTGTTAGCAAGCCAACAGGCTAAACTACTTTGGGCTACACATGATAAACATCACTTGCTAAACATCAACATGCTAGCATTGTCATTGTGAGCATGCTGACATTGACGTGTGTCAGCCTCACAAAGTCACTAGCATGCTGCCGACTCTTGTTTGACTACACTGACTTACTTTATAAGTAAGTAACATAACATAAGTTTGAATTATGTAGTAAACTGTAAATGCAGATTTTTACCTAGTGACTAACTGTATCAGCTCAGTTCACCCAGGCAGATGTTGTTTACATTGTGGTGTCTTATTACTGAATAGGAATGTAGAAGTGGCTGGAATTATTTTGCAACAGTTTGTTGCACATGACTCCAACCCTCCTACTCAGACTGTCCCATGTGTTCAAGGGAACCTCTTAGGATCTCAGTGCAAGATGAAACCTGAGGCCAGTAGGGGGCGCTGCAGACATGGGCTATCATAAACAACTACTAATCAGATTTTATTTTCCTGTTAGGGCAAGCAAATGCATGTCAGCTGAGTGAAAAGGGTGCTTTGAAGTGATTCAGCACCGAGCTTGACCTAATTAAGAGGTGGGTGCAGTAAAGAAAGCTCAGTGGATATGGACGCTGCCCTCTGTTATCCAGCGGAGCTGATCAACTGCTGGAGTGGACTCTGACCTACCCAGAAGCCACAAGTGATTCGCATCAGTGTGTGCATATTAAAACAGCTGAAGGAGGTCTGTCGCTAACCTCTATGTCAGATGACAGCAAGTCATATTCAACGCCTCCAGGGACTGAAGAAGCTTGTAAGTACATTTCCGTTTATTTGCTTGTGGAAACAGCAGTGAATGTTTTTTTCTGTTCTTCTAAAACCACACTTTCTTTCCATTATCTCAAGTTATTACATTATTTAAAGGCATGCTACTGTTTTTCTCAGAAACCTTTGAGACAGTTTCCTGAACCAACATGGAAACATCACGGGATCATTTGCACATTTTCCAACTTGTTTTTGTACATCATCATGAGTTCAGTGTGAAAGCTACGTGCGTGCCAAGAGACAGAGCGCGGAGGCCCATATGGTTTGTCGCATTCCTCCACAACGTGTGAAAAGGGATGTGAAAATTGTATCAGCTGCTTGAGACATGAGTAGCGTACTGTGGGTGTGAAGAAACATGATATAACTGTTAGTTTCTGTAAGGAGGAACTTGATTTCCCACTGGCTTTATCTATGAACAAAGACACTTGTCCTTGACTTACATTAATGCACATGAGGTTGTTAGGGTTTACTGATAATGACTCAACCGGCCTCAACTGACATTTGCTTTCATGAATTATCAGTGAGATATTCACTGTCTCTGCCAATGGCCAGGGATTTTGCAACACTTGAATATTTCCATTTAATGCTACCTCATTCTTCTACTTCACTACACTTCAGAGTGAAATATTGTACTTTTTACTACTCCACTACATTTGTTTAACATTTTATTTGTTCTAAGTTGTTGTCCTCAGTGGACATTTGGTTGACAGGGGAGGGTTGTCAGCTGATTAAACTGGCCTGTGCATGTTCCTCCTGCCTCTCCCTTCCTACAGCTGACATCCACCCTGCATCACTGGCTTTTGCTTTTGCATCTCTAACACCTCCACAGCACACATACTGTCATGGAAGTATTGCTGAATTCCACGCCCCATTGCCCATTTGTGGTTACTTTAGTTTTAATAAATGACATTTGTGTAACTCTTGCATGGACTCCTCTCTGTCACCTGACGTTATAATGACTGTATTTATATGCGATGGCAGTTTTTTCAGTAGAGCTTTATAGATAATGTACAGCCCAAACCCCTTCTGTTAGGTAAAGAGGACCACCCCTCCTTTTCATATTAGAAAAAAAACATTATTGCCATGTTTTAAGCTCTCCATCTCTTAAATTTCTGCCTCCACCCTAATACAAAGCAGATAGATGACATTTTGTTCGTGGTTCAAAATCTGGCCGCCAAAATGAAAACCAAATTTTCTGTATGGCTAGATGCCACTTGATGTAAGTGAGAAAAGAAATGTCTGTTTTGGTGAATTAACCCTTTAAACTATTTTACAAGACATTTCTTGAACATTTAAAACCTTATTTTGGAACAAGATCTAACGGCGAAGTTTAATGCTCCCGACTTTTTGTTGTAGGCATGACACACAGCAGAGGTGGAACCATTTGGGAAGGCGGCTACTTCTTCTGCGAACTTTCTTCAGTCTGATCCGTCTGCACCATGGCCCTGCTCGTTCACGTGCTGGCCTGTGCCTTTGGCCTGGGCTCGTGGGTGGCAGTGAACGGTCTGTGGGTGGAGCTGCCGCTCATCGTCAACACTCTCCCAGAGGGCTGGGATCTCCCCTCCTACCTGACAGTCATCATCCAGCTGGCCAACCTGGGACCTCTGCTGGTCACCCTCATGTACAAACTGTGCCCGGGTCGTCTCAAAGAGCGCATTGTCATTTACTCCATCCTCTCCATCGGCATCCTCTCCTGCATCCTGCTTGCCTTTTTCTGGGACAAGACTACGACAGTGGCCGGGGCGTCACGTAGCACCGCCTTCTTCATCATCACCTTCTTCCTCTCTCTGGTGGATTGCACCTCCTCAGTTACCTTCCTGCCTTTCATGATGCAGCTTCCAGCAAAATACATCACCACATACTTTATTGGAGAGGGGCTAAGTGGTTTCATTCCTGGTATAGTCGCTCTGGGACAAAGTGTGGGCATCACCAAATGTGTCAACTCCTCTCAAACTGCAGGAAACCAGACAGGCGGGGACACGTGGTCATCACATACAGAGAATCTTCCTCCAAACTTTTCCACCGAGGTGTTTTTCTTCCTCCTAGCAGCCATGATGTGCATAAGTCTGGCTGCTTTTGTTGCACTGAACAGGCTTCCTCAGACATTCGAGCTGTCCAGTGAAAACCTCGTGCCAGAAACCGTTGCATCTGTCAGCTCCGGCCTGGAGAACCCTGGAGCAGAGACTGATGGAGAGGATTTAAAATGCCAGGGGGAGGGGGCAGCCCAGATCAATCTTTTGCTGGCTGGCCCAAAACACTCTGTGTACCAGCTGACCTTCATCTACTTTATGGTGGTGTGGGTTAATGGTGCAACCAACGGCGTGCTGCCCTCTGTGCAGACGTACTCCTGTAAGCCCTATGGGAACCTGGCCTATCACCTCTCTGCTGCTCTGGCATCAGTGGCCAACCCAGTGGCTTGCACCATTGCAATGTTCTTCAAAAACAGGTACAAATCATTTTTGTATGGATTTTGATTTTTCATTAAAGGATAGGTTCGCAATTGTTCAACTCTGTCAGGTGCCCATATGAACATTGAAGCCGGATTTACTTGCTGTAACCGTTCCTCTTGTTCATACTGGCCTTTAATAGATCCCTTCATAACGCTTTTGCAATTCAAAGTGCTTCTGGTGGTTCTGTGCAAAAATATATCCTAACGTTTATCTGAAGAGAACAGTGAATGAGAGATTGCATTGATTTTAAGAAGCTCTAGTGGAACAGAGGCAACTCAAATGAATGTCTTGTGCACATTGTTTACGTGGGATAATAAAAGTTGATTAAACTATCCTTTTGAAAGAGTAGTTATCTCTAAGTGGATAACAACTGATAACAAACCTCTGTTGTTTTCAGGTCACTGGTGTTTCTTGGCGTGCTGACGGCGCTGGGGACGGGATTTGGCAGCTACAACATGGCTATGGCAGCTATGAGTCCATGTCCTTTGCTTCAGGGGTCTGTGGTGGGAGAAATGATCATTGTAAGTGAAACACAAACATGTTGAGTAAGAGAAGTGCGGCGTTGAAAGAATAGACAGAAAACATTTCTCAGTGGCTTTATGAGAGAAATACCTGTGGCAAAGTTCAATCCCTCCTTTACTTTACTACTCATAACTGATGACGTATAATACTTGGGCTGTTAGTGTGAAATCATGATTTGTTTTTCAGACACAAATGTTGTTAAACATTTCCCTGATTATTATTCAGAGGAGTCCACTTTGTTCTTTTGCCCTCACCAGGTGCTCTCATGGCTCTTTTTCACTGGAACGCTGTCTTATGTCAAAGTAATGGTGGGTGTCATCCTGAGAGACCGGAGCCACAGTGCCCTGGTCTGGTGCGGAGCTGCAGCACAGATCGGCTCGCTAGTCGGCTCGGTCACAATGTTCCCGCTGGTTAACGTCTACCAGCTCTTTAAGTCAGGGGACTTCTGCAGCACTAAATGTCCTTACTAGCCCCTTTCCGACCGGAGGGATTTTTGCAGTTCCTAGAACATAACATTCGTAGAACCCTTTTTTTATCGTGTTCCAACTGAACCAATTTGAGGATTAGTAAGTTCCTCTGACCACAGTTCTTGTAACTCTTTCATTTCTGATTTTCTTTGAGTTAGGCCAGCCAATACCGATTTTAGCCGATTCCGATTTAATTTTTTCTAACCACTTTACAGCACACACATATATTTATTTTCTATCTTTTCTTTAATAGAACATTTTGCACAGAACATAGAACATTTTTTGAACAGATAATGGATCACTATAAAATGGAACTATATAATTACTCCTGGTGTGGGAAATTCACACACATCTAAAGTGCAATGTTAGAACCATTTCCTTCTTTTCACATCAAATATCCAACTAAAAAATGTGATTTTGGTTTTTGGTGTTGTCCCTCCACGCCCTACTTTTTCCTTGCAGGTGTTGCATATTGCAAACTTGTTATCTTCTGCACACACGCTGAAGAATTTACAAACAGCTGACATGTTGCAGGTTAATTCACATGGTTCCCTACATGTGCAAGAATAGCACGGATACGGGTGTGTCCTTGAGAACTGTAACTCGTATAACTTATGTTATCAGTTAATTGTAGCAATGACCGGCATGAAATCGGCATATGTCAGCCTGACCTGCCGGTCGCCGGTAATGGCCGAGCACGTGAAAACCGGCCAATTCCGGTCACCGGCCGGTCTATCGATGCATCTCTAGTCAGTTAGTTCCTATGGCCACTTGGCCAGTGTTAATGCAAATGGCAAAACTGGTTTTGGGGGAGAATAGTTAGTAGAACTGTTTAGAAGTGGACTGTTCCTATAACTATGTTCCTGTAACTACTTGGTCGGAAAGAGGCTTATGACAGTGACTCTGAGGCTGGAGACACTCTCAGGTAAAGGAATAGTTTGTGCCATTCTCATATCTGTGTGTTACAGTAAGTACGGCGCTAGAGGTGGGAGCCAATTAGCTTAGCATAAAAACTGGAAGAAACCGCTAGTCTGGCTGTGTTCAAAGGTAAATCTAACTACGAGCACCTCTAAAGATCACTAATTAAGCTGTCCATCCTGTTGAATTCATGCAAAAATCTAAATGTAAAAACGTTGTGGTTTTACAGTGAGTTTTTAACTTTCTTGGCGATCATTACAGTTGGAGTATTGTTTATTATACGGATATAATAAACAAAGTAAAATATGTTAAAGCTTTAGTGTGTAACTTTTTGATATTAATGAACATTCAAGCCATTTCCAAATGAGTTGATACAAAGCTAATTAAGACTATCAGCTCCACACAACTCTCTCTGTATTTCTCAGCGTGGCTACGTTCAGAAGATTGTGTTGTCCAGTGACTTTCCCGCGCAGAAACTCGAGCAAAGATAATTACCTCTTCTGAAGAGTCCATCATGTTTATTTAATCCTCCGTGTCCTCCTTGGCTACTAGCGTGGGGGGGGGGTCACGTAAAGCTTGTATCATGTGGACGCACAGTTTTGTTGTCATTACTTAGAATTCCTCATGGGGGCGACAGAAACTACGCAGATAGTAAGCTGATTTGTTTTTAAAACTTTGGACAGAGCCAGGCAACCTCTTTCTTGTTGTTCTTGATTCCAATATGACCCAATTTCATATGATTAACCATAAAAACCTGGAGGACATTATACAACATCTGAAAACCTCCTCCTGCTGCCTTGATATTCTACCAACGGGCCTTTTCAAAAATGTTGCAAATTGTTTGGCTACAGATCTTCTACAGATTGTAAACACGTCTCTTCTCTCAGGTATCTTCCCACAGGCCCTGAAAACTGCAGTCATTAAGCCACTCTTAAAAAAGAACAATCTAGACACGTCACTAATGAGCAACTATAGGCCAATATCAAACCTTCCATTTTTAAGTAAAATCATTGAAAAAAAACGGTTTCTCAACAACTGAACCTTTTCTTGTCACTAAACAACAGTTTTGATGCCTTCCAGTCGGGTTTTCGACCACACCACAGCACTGAGACAGCTCTTGTTAAAGTCTTTGATGACATCCACTTAAACACAGATAGTGGCAAAATTTCAGTCTTGGTATTACTTGATCTCAGTGCTGCATTTGATACGGTCGACCATGACATATTACTAGACCGACTGGAAAACTGGGTTGGCATTTCTGGCTCAGTACTAAAGTGGTTTGAGTCTTATTTAAAGAATAGGGACTACTTTGTGTCTATAGGGAATTATACATCTGAGCATACAAATATGACGTGCGGAGTTCCCCAAGGCTCCGTTCTGGGGCCTCTCCTGTTTAACATCTACATGCTTCCACTGGCTCGAATTATGGAAAACAACAAAATAAGTTACCATAGTTATGCGGATGACACACAACTTTATATAACCTTATCGCCAGGGGACTATAGTCCAATACAACAACTGACTAAGTGCATTGAACAAATTAACGACTGGATGTGCCAGAACTTTCTTAAATTAAATGAAGAAAAAACTGAGGTGGTTGTTTTTGGAGCAAAAGAGGAACGATTAAAAGTCAGCACTCAGCTTCAAACGATAATGTTAACAACAACAGACAAAGCCAGAAATCTTGGTGTAGTCATGGACTCAGACCTGAATTTTAACAGCCACATTAAGACAATTACAAAGTCAGCCTATTACCACCTTAAAAATATATCAAGGGTTAAAGGACTTATGTCTCAGCAGGACTTGGAAAAACTTGTCCATGCTTTTATCTTCAGTAGACTTGACTACTGTAATGGAGTCTTTACAGGTCTCCCTAAAAAATCAATCAGACAGCTGCAGCTGATTCAGAACGCTGCTGCTCGAGTCCTCACTAAGACCAAGAAAGTGGATCACATCACGCCAGTACTGAAGTCTCTACACTGGCTTCCAGTGCCTCAAAGAATTGATTTCAAAATACTTTTGTTGGTTTATAAATCACTAAACGGTTTAGGGCCAAAATACATTTCTGATCTGCTAGTACACTATGAACCACCCAGACCTCTCAGGTCGTCTGGGACAGGTCTGCTTGTTCTCCCCAGAGTCAGAACTAAACAAGGGGAAGCAGCGTTTAGTTTCTATGCTCCACATATCTGGAACAAACTCCCAGAAAACTGCAGGTCTGCCGCAACTCTCAGTTCTTTTAAATCAAGGCTGAAGACCTATCTATTTGATGTTGCCTTTCTTTAAATAACTGTTCATTTGTTATACTGAAGTTGCATTGTTGACACTGTATGACAATCTATATAAGCATATAAAGAGAAATTCCTATTTTATCTGCTTTTATATATTTAACTGTTTTAATTGCTCTTCAATGTTTAATTTCTTATACTGCACTGTAACTTTTATTCTTGTATTTTATCTGTTTTAAATTTTTTATTCTGTTTTCATGTAAAGCACTTTGAATTGCCCTGTTGCTGAAATGTGCTATACAAATAAAGCTGCCTTGCCTTGCCTTGCCTTGTCTTTGTACTAAGCTAAGCTAATTGGCTTCTTGTTCTGGCTTCATATTTAGCCTACATAGTCTGTCATCCTTCCAGCCATTTGTTAAAGTGATGATTTTGCTTTTATTTTCTTTCTTTTGCAGCTTTGTAATTTTTTTCACCTTGTTTGCACTTAACTGTGTTAACTTGTGTTAAACTCATTTGATACACTATGATGGAAAAAGCTATCAACTTATATAAATATTAAATGTAAAAAGTTCAACACTGGACGCAGCTCTTTTCTTCATTCTGTTACTGTTTCAGGCCAATAAGTGCATTGCACCAATCATGAAACTTGTTTGCCCACTAGATGGCACAAGCACACTTCTACATATTAAAACCTGTCACTCCACATTCTGCAGGCACAAATCCTTGCAAATGAAATACATTTATACTGTTCAAATGAAAAAAAATGGAGTTAAAATTTATGTTATATGTGTAAACTGTAAGCTAAAGATTTAATGCTGACATTTATACACCTTTTATATGGGAGTTTCCCTTTAAATTTAAACATGCATGCAACTAATAAAACAGGTTGTTGATGCATTTTATTACCGTGAATATGACAGACAGTCAGGACACGGACTGCCATGTAGTATTATACCACCAGCTCGCAGCACCACATAAGTCCTGTAGTAAATATTAACTTAGTAAAAGCTGAAATATTTCAGTTCATGTTGAATTGTTGTTATTTTGGACTGTACTTATTGTATTCTTGGGTGGTTGATTTACTCAAGAACTGTGCTTAAGTACAATTTTGAGTTGCTTGTACTTTGAGTATTTATTATTATAATGTTTTGATTTTGAATGCAGGACTTATTTTTGTAATCATTTCTTACATTGCTGTATTGGTACTTTGACTTAAGGATGACAAGGAGCCACCCCTGGTTGTACCTAACATTTTGTCACCACCTCTGAAAACAGATCATTAAATAGTCTAGTAGATAGATTCATTTTTAATTAGTGACCATTATAAGCTTCGCAAAGGCCATGCTAAGGTTGTTGTCCACATATCGTTATTTATTGCTCACGTGATGCATGTGTGAGTCTTGCAATACCGCGGTTGGAATACAGACTGAAATGCTCTCAGGAATAGGCCACCAACAGATTAATAAATCACCAACTATCATGGAAATGGTGATAACAAACAAAAAGAAACAGGGAAAGATAAACAATCATAAGAAACCAGACAATCCTATAATATGTCTGGTCCAAGCTCCCATCATCCCTATAAGAGATGCTGCTGCACATCCTCTGAGAAGGATGGAGGGATGCTGGTCATCCATGGGAACCGGAGAGTAGTTTCCCATCAGCAGCTGTTCCTCCTCTCTGCCCCCTTGCCCTTCAGAAGGAGAGCGAGAGGTTCCCTGGCCGGGAGGAGGAGGAGGAGGAGGGCTCTAATTACTGATGCTCAGTGGGGGCCGATTGGCTGTTGCTCCTGCCGCTGGTCACTTGGGAGCTTTCCTGACCCCGACACTGAGTAAAAACAAAAAGATAAGGAAAGGAAAATGGGGCCACAATTAGCCCAATGTAGCCTCCAGGGCCCAGGATCAGAGGAGGAGAAGCACAGATGGGACTTTCTCACTTGGATTTGTTGAATCTACATTGCAGCATGTGTAAGCTGCTCAGAAATCGCTGCAGTTGTTGATGCAGATTTGAAGGATAGGTGTGAAGAGATTTATTATTATTTGTCTTAAAATAAAATAAATTAGGTGATTATCTTCATTAAACTGGGAGTGTTCGTCTGAAGATTGCACGTAAACGCTGTTATCCTGGTTGTTACCATGACTTTGAATACTTGTATGCAATCAAAGGGGTTTTCTCTAAGCTTCATTAGCTAAATTCCTTGATTGGCTCAGGGCTTTTGTGTCGAGACAAAACAAAGCAGTAAAGAAAAGTGTATCATTTTCCTGCGAGTGTCAGATGGTCCCATCGCTCCTCCAGCTGGTCAGGAGGGGCTGAGGCCACCTGGATGCTGTGTCCCAGTCCTGTGAGATCCTGCAGTCTCCTCTGCCATGTGAAGACTCCACTTACTACGCCACTGAGGGGTCCATCTGCTCAGGACGACACCTCCCAAAGAGCCCCGTCCCCACCACCATCACCACTGCTCCCCCACAGCTCCCCTCCCTTCAAGCCAGCCACTGTGCCTCTCAGCTAAATGAGCAGTGAAGGAGGTTTTACCCTTCCTTCAACTGGATAAGAGAATGAATTCACAGCACCATGATGCAATGAATGAATGAACCCACCTGCACTCCTGCTGAATCGACAGATATGTCACCTGTGTCTGACTTTGCACGATCTTCTTGTTCTGAGGAACGAATATAGGGTTCACCAAGTAGCATGTTCACATTTGGCCACACGAAAGGAAGGTAGTTTTGTTGTTGCTGACGAAAACAACAAAAAACAAGTGTAGAAATTTGCTTGGGCCGACAGATTTTGGCAGCTGATGTTCAGGTGAACAGCTTGTGGGTAAAACCAATTGCTGATGCATGCAGACAATTCACAGACAGGCGCATCTCAGACAGCATCTCACAGCCTCTCTCCCATCAATTTCCACACACACATACCATCTAATAAATGCCGTCCATTTATTTGAAATTGAATGTGACAGCCCTTGTCATTTTACTACAGTGTCTCGGAGCAGACAGCGATGCACACAGGCCCACTCCTCGTTTTCTATCAGCAGGTATTGATGTTGCTTTAATGAAGTGCCTAGCACTCCACCCTAGGAAGAGACAAGTCTGTCAGCATATGTAAATGCTTCCTGCCTGTCATTGTTGTGGAGGGTTCAGCATGGGTCAGCATAGATTCCCCCTCTGGGAACCCTTTGTTCTGGGGCCCGACTGTGCCACATGAGGGGACCAATTACAGAGCTGCACAGCAGGATGGGGGTGCTAACTTGTTACCCTGCTGTAGTGAGCTAATTATTACCTCCACACTGTGGGTAGCAGCATACAACCAGTGCATCATGGATGGGTAACAAAAGCTAGTTTGTCTGTATGTATATATGATTCACATCTCCAGTATATGAAAATATATTTTACTTTGGTGAATTGGTTTATAATAAAGGCACCATTATCACAGTTTGGGAAAAGGTCATCCTAATTTTCAGGCCATAAATAGCTACTGAACTACTTAAATCCCAGCGGAGCTCCTTTGCATTGTCAATGCAAAGGCAATTTACAGGCTACAGACTGCCAACCACATAACCTTGATGTGGTGTCAAGAAATGATTTATGAAAATGCATCCTGCTCTGCCGGTCCCGAGTGAGACCGGGCTGGACCCGGAGTGTTGACACAAAGCCCATATGGCCGAGCAAACACACACTTGCCGAATTATCATTCATATCATAACATCTCAATGGGCTTTTGTTCCCAGTTCCTGATGAAATATTGGCAGTCTGTTTCTCATCAAGGAGTGCAAGAGATCTGCCAGGTTTTCGGCGAGCAACAAAATGTTTCAGGTGACGTGCAAAATGATACTTTATCCTAATGCCAGTGAGTGGAGATGTAATATTTGATGAAAAGCAACAACAAGTAGGTGAACTGAAATATGTAAACACACCTGAGCAAATGCATTATCAGGAGTGTTTTGGAGGGTAAAATAAAGGGAATATTTTAGGACAAAATACCAAACACACCTCTTAATGCATATAGACGCCCTTCCTTTCTTGCTATTAGCCCCCTCCCCTTACATTCAGCCCATTCATCTCCTTCTCCCCACCCCCAGTGACCAGTCTGGCCCAGCTGCTAGGGGCTACCAGTCCCCCTCGTGTGTGGGGCCAGTCAAGTGGAAAATGGCTGCTACCAAGAGAGCCCACTTTAGAGAGCCATCATCCTTTGAAGGGGCATGATGGCCTTTGACAGCCACAGTGTTAACATGGAGCCCACACGAACACAGCACTGCTATTATCGTGTTTACTAAAGGAAAAGGAAAGGAGAGGGGATCAAGGGCCTTGTTGGTTGATGTTTGAGTCCAGGGGTAGCGGGGTGCTCGTCTGAGCCACGCCACAGTGGCATTGTGGGGAAACATGACAAGGGATCACTCACAGCCAGGTGGAGATTGTATTTCAGCATGTCAGTCGAGCTTTTAGTGAACAGGTGGCGATATGATTTGTTTGTCTCATGCTTTATCTCGGTATGGTGTGATTACTATTCAAACACCTGTTTCAGTCAGATATTGCAGGTAACATAACTCGGCTGCTATTGGGACGAACTTCTAATGAAAATCACGATTCTCAAAGCACGGTTGTGCACTTCTTGTTGCTTTCACACAGTAGTCAAACATAGAAATACCTTTGAATGATGTTGTGCGCATTTGTAAAGGCAAGTATCTGTTGAGTGTCCAGATAGACAGGAATGTTTGGATAGCTGAAAATAGGCATTTTGTTTTGTCGAATGGTTAACTAGATAGTCTCTAACTGTGTCTGTCTGCTGTTTGGTTGCTGAGCAGGTAGTGTACAGTGGCTTTTTAGGGCTTTCTTATCTGCCAACAGCTGCCTGCTATGGCAGAAAACGACAAGCGGTGAGAATGAACAAAAAAAGTTGCGAAAGACAGCTAAACAATGAGCTGGAACTCACTATGAGCTGAGGGAAGCTGCAGATTCAGGTTATAAAAGGTTCATCACTACAAGCGACCCCTTTCACTTTGTTATTGAATAGATTATTATCATATATAGATTATAGCCGCTTTAAGTAATGATAAAGGGACATGTTATTTTGGTGGACAAATGAATTTACTTTTGACATGAGTGAGTGAGGGTCTTTTGTAGGACAAATGTAAAATGCCGTGGTGTTTGCCTTCAGTGTTTTGAAAAGCACTCTAATCCACCTTTGGCCTTATGCAATGTTTGCAGCCGAATTTATGGATGCAGGTTGGATCAGCAGCAGATAAAAGCTGACACAGTTTCATCCGGCCTCGCTCTCGCTGGCTTGACTCCAACACCGTCTGACTGCTGATCTATGGCTGTAACTCTCACAGCTCCGGCACATGTTGCTGGAGGACACACGTGGAGCTCAGAGTGAGCAACAGTGATTTTAACGGCAACAAATGGTCGAGGTATGTCATTATCCAGATTTTTGGTGAAGGGATCATTACCTGCCACAGATGCCACTGTTGTTTTGTGTCTCCATTTGTCCTGAGGCGAGTATAGACCCGATACTTGAAAAGAGCAGGAGGTGCCTTTGTGTAGACGCACACCTGATCTTAGCAATCAATTGGCAGCTCTACCCTCACACAAGTCTCTCAGGCTCTGCCTCAAGGCCGTCCATCTGTTGCTGCGAGGCTGTCGCTGAATGTGCTTGTGTACAGGTCTGCATCTATCTGAGCGCCCGTGTTTGTCGGGAGTGGGAGGTCGCAGTAAAAATATGTGATTTGTGGTTTTGCGCCTGTTGATCCCCTGCTGCTCCCAGAGGTGTAGCTCTCTCACTCTCTCTGTAGTCATGAAACCGATATTTAAAGCTAAAAGAGGTGGCATACAAATGTGGCAAGATGCTTGGTGTGTGTAATTAGTACAAACAGAGGTAGCATTAGAGAGCTGGGGGGAGTTTAGATCTATACATTCTAAGGAAATGAGCATATTGCACCCTTTATCTTCCCTATAAACAGATGTAAAGATATGCATGAAGTGAAGAAAGCTGAAGTAAAAAGGACAAATAGATGCAGTCTTTCTAACATACTGTAACAACAGATTGTTATTTCCTGCTGATTCTGCATTATACTGCTGTTTGTGAACACCTTATCTTCCCTGAGAACATTAAAAAAGGCTTTTGAAGGTGGTGTTGAATGCCTACAGCGATAAATACTCCTGGGTATGTGTGTGTTTGTGAGTGGAAATGCCGACATTCTAACCAAAGTGTCTTATTTCAGTGAAATTCAATGAGAGAAGCAGTGCAGAGGAACGCTGTAAACGATCATGACAGAAAGACTTAATGTCCTCGTACGCACCAGATTTGAAACAATATTTTGTCTTGTCCTCTTGTCTTCCCCCCATAGTCTTGTTTTCTTCGACTGTACCTCCATTTAAATATAAGATACAATAAAATACACCTTTATTGATCCCCAGCGGGAAATACGGTTGTTGCAGCAGTATAACAGAAACAACAGAAAAAAATACAGATAAAAATAGACATAAATACTACGTAAACTAGGTACTTAAACTAAAATAGAATACAATAAAAAAAATTGAAACTATACAGGAGTATTTGGAGACAAAATGACATGCTAAAGTGAGTGGTGTGATTAATAGCAGCAGAGCCAATTGTCTGTACACCTGTCTGCTTGTCTGTATTCATATAATAGAATTTAGTGCAAGAGTAACATATCAACATATAGAATAGAAATGAGACATAGTATAAGGTGCAGTAGTTAGTAATATAGTATAGAATAACATAATGTATAGAATATTATAAAACGGGTAGCTCAAATCAAGCAATCTGATTGGTTCATAGCTGTAAAATAATAACCACATACAACGGCTATAATTCGAAATCCTTTGCACAATAAGTATTACTTCGTGTCTGAGAAAAAAAACATTCGCAAACACTGCCATGACACAGACCTGGTTTAAAATCGGCCAAGTATCCCTTTAAGTGTACGCTATATTTAGAATATTTTCACCGCTTTACCTTGCCGTAAAACAGCCCTTTTCGACGGGGAACTAAAGCCATTATCTATGCTCTCTTCAAATCCACCAGACTCCATTGATAAAAACAGCTATTTTACCTCTAAGTACAGTACAACGATATAACAGTATATAGTAGAAGTATAGTAGTGCAGCAATATAACAATACACATATAGTATAACTTAATGTCAAATATACTGTGTTGTATAATGCAGCAATATAACAGAATAGAATATCAATATAATATGGTATCATATGGTATAGTATAATGAAGTATATAATAAGAATCTATCAACAGTACGGCATTAGGTACAATATAATAATCGTTTATCGGTGTTTTAAGCCCCCAACGTCTACACTAGGCACTAGGATTAGGCAATGGTTATGGTTAGGGTTAGGGTTAAGGTTAGGGTTAGTATAGGTGCCTTGAAGTCAACGGTCGCAGCGCTGCTTGGAAGGAGACGCTGGGGGCTTAAAACACCATCAGTGCAGCAGTCCAGAAGAGAGACAATGGAGAGGGAAATGAATATGAGTAGGAAAGTATTTTATTGCTAGCTTATTCAAACAAATTTGCCCTGTAAAACACAGGTTGTATCATAAAGTGTTACCACAAATTGTACCAATGCAGTACTGTTATATTATTTTGAAATATTTGGGTGAGGGTGTTGCAGTTGTAAGTCACAGGGAGAGTCCAAATAAAAAATTAATAACGCTGGAGAGGGTCTTGCTTTTTCATAAGGGAAATATAACGTTCCCAACCCCAATCATTTTCCTACAGTCTCTAAGGCATACAAAATATATATATATATATCTTAAACTTAAACTGTAAAAACAAATAACAAGCCAAAGAAATAACGGCAGGAGACTAATGGACAACAACTCTGCAGATGTAAAAAGGTTACAGCACAAGGTACACACCATTTATATACTTTTTATGCTAAGCCTTTATTTAAGCCTTTATCTTGAGGATAAAAGCTGAAACTTTTCCTTTACTGCTTGAGTTGGACGGAGCATAATGTATCTGAGCTGTGCATTACAGTGAAGAATATCTGCCTCTATACTAGCTATCTCATGGAACATGAGTTTTGATACCACTGACCTTGTAAATATTGAACCTTTCTGATAGATGTGCGATATGTAACTTGATTCAGGGTTGTTCTGATAAACGGATGATTAATTGATAATGGAAAAGATGCGCGTTGTACTGTTGCCTTGTTGCATTGTTCTCTATTGTTTTCTCTGTACTCTCTCACTTGTGATGAAATATATTTAATTTGTGGTGTACTTGTATTAAATCTGTGTGACATTTGGATTTTGTATTTCCTTTTAATCTGTATCAAAGGACCCTCCAGTAGTTCGGTAGTAACCAATGTGGGTTCTTAAGCTTTAATGATTTGTTTCATTTAGATTATTGATCTCTCTCTCGTGCCTGCGCTGTTGCTCTGTAAGTAGAATAGTCGCAGATGAAAAACAGTAACGTGTCACGTTCAAACTGGTGGCCTCCCTCTCTGTACGCTCTCACTTTAACATGATTTAGTTCATTATGGGGATTCAGTGCTGGGGAGAATGTCATATGCTAAGTTAACCTCGGCATGCCTCGCTGGCTCAGTGCCAGTTATGAAAGGACACAAACATAGACACACTCTCTTTGATGACGACAACTGGCAAAGTTCCCAACCTTTAAAACAGCTCGAGCTGCTTTCTGGATGTATCGATGGTGTCAGTGCACTCAATAAATCTGCAAGGGTCTGATTCAGACTCCCACACATCGCCGCTCAGTGTCCTTGAAAGCAGCTAATGCCATATCAGTTCAGGAAACATAAGATCTGTCCGCTCTGCCACAAGTCAATGAGTCACTGAGAGCGCTGTTAACTGTGTGGATAGTGGCTGATGTCCATTTCATAAATATATTTAGTAAAATTCCCACAGATTAATTCAAACCGACGCTCTTGTAATTTCGTGGACAGCCGACTGTAAGGACAGCCAACAATCCCATTGAGAAATTAGCAGGGTCCCCTGTGCTTTCCTCTCCTTTAATGAATAATTCAGCTGTCAGGGTGAAAGCAGGGCGAGGAGACCTTGTAAGTGGCGACTGACTCAGCACTCTGTGGCCTGAGGGTGACACTTTAAACCTGAGCATCGCATCCTGTTCCCTCCATAACAGGTAGTGGTGCTGCAGTATGTCTCCTGTGTTGGTGGCCACATGGTCGTCCAAGTGCAGAGGAAATGGAGAGGAGAAGAGGAAGCTTTGCTCAGTATGGATCTGCTCATCATCAGGCTCCCATAAAAGTTTTGCAGAGCAAGATAGTTTGTTGGTTGTCGAAGCAATTTTTAGCCACGCTAGCAGCTTGACTCTATTGGCAATTGTCAATGTCGGATGGTTGGTTTGTTGGTTGGTTTGTTGGTTGGTTGGTTGGTTGGTCGGTCGACCACTTTGATCCAGACTGAAATATTTCAACAACTATGGATTGGCACAACATTTAACACAGACATTCATGATACCCCTCAGGAAAAATTGTAAAATCATAACCTTTCACCAAGGGCCATCATCAGGCCAAATGTTTATGTTTTATACTTTATATTGTGAACTTTGCACATTCCATCCTCTTTGTTTCAAACACTGTACAGCTGTTTTCATTTAAAAAAACATATATTTTTCATATTCTTTATTGTAATTTTTTCTATTTCCATTTATAATTCTTGACTTTTACAGTACATGCTTTTTATTTTCTCTTACTGTGTTTATTGTTGTGCACCAAAACGCCAATGCAAATTCTTCATATGTTATATATTCTGATTCTGATATGTCAAATACTTTTCTGTATGATCTGCAAAACGAGACTGTCCTTCCAAGAAAAACGACGTCGTTTCAACAAATTCCCCCAAAACAACATGTTCACGTACAACGTGACAAAGACCTCTAGCGGCCGTAGGAATTTGGGTGCAAAGGATGAAGTAGTGTGACGTCATAGATCCACCAAGTCTGCAGAGGTGGAGGGTTGGATGGATAGGTCAACACAACATTGGACGGGAGACCACTGTTTGTTTCCCGTTATCTACCAACAGTCTTAATCACGACTACGGTCTTAACCTGACCTGGGCCAAGCAGTTATTATTGTTACCAGGACAACAAAGGTTCCCAAACCTTAACAAAGTAGTCATTTCAACACAGAGACATTTTTGTGCTAAACCTTAACAATAGAATAGATTACAGAACAGATTTATTTTTCCAACAATGATCTGTAACATACTTTGTGTGTAGCAAATGTTAGCATGTTAACCCACTAAATTATGAAAGTAAACATGTCTGCTACACATCAGTGTGCTAGCATTGTCATTGTAAACATGTTAGCATTGCTGTATCTATGCACAGCATTGAAGAGCTACCATAGCTGTAGACTCTTTAATTTATAATTACAGTGATCACACATGCAGGAAATAGAAAATAATGGTCAATATATACTTTTTTTCCCAAACACATCCTTGTGCTAATGTCAAACTCATTTTTCCTTTCATCTATTTACACTCATGTCTAACACCAATCCTTAATCCAGAGTATATTTTTGTCCTTTCTTTTGTTTCTATTTGGTGCATCATGCCTGTGGCTGTCTCCTGCATTCATAGCCAGTGGAGGAGGAAGGCATTTCAGCACAGTTACAAAAGATGATTCCACATTCAGGGCACTCAAGCCCCCCTGGGCCCAGTGCATTTGCCTCCTATGGTCCACAGAGATCTAAGCAAACATCTGTTTTGCTCCGGAAACAACCTTTGATCTCAGAACGAAGACTTTGTCAAATTAATGAAGAAAAGGATCATTACAAACACAGAAAGTGAATCTGTCTGTAAAGTCTGTTATTGATCAGGCGTGTAAGGGGGGAGGTTAAGGATGATTCACATCTTCCGCCTCTGCTCATGAGCTTATCACACTGGATCGATTGCATTTCAGGTTAGACTCAAACTCAGCGAGATTCCATATATGTGCGGCCCACTGTGACTCCATTAAACATGAGTCACAACTGTGTACAGATTGTGCAGGGCTGTAGTCAGTATTTTCCACATACTGAGGTCATGACATCAGAAAGAAAGTCTCTAAAAAATATTTACATTTTGAAATGTTTACATTTATACATGTTTCATCTCAAATGTATCTAGCGATAATTAGCTGTTAAATTATAGTTTTATTTAAATGAAGCAGTTATTACAAGGATATCATTTACGGCTCATAGACTCAACTATTAAAAAAAAAAAAATCTCCATTTTCCATTTAAGTAGCATCAAATTATATTGTTCTTTTAAGGAAATTATAAGGAAATTATTGACCCATAAAATAAAGTGTTTTATTTCCTCTACATGGTGGTTTAAATGCTCCTTGGTGCCAGGAATTTAAATATGCTCAATCTAAAAAATATCAGAATCATCATAAAACGTCGGTCTTTAAACTCCCCATAGGGTGCTAAAACTCTCAAATTCCCAGAAATAATACAGAGGACATGACCTCAGGGTCCTGAGGTATTGATTACATTATAATTAAAATATGATGTAACACAAGGTGTCATTTCAGCCATTAATGCTTCAACAAAACAATAGAATAAAGACACAGTAACATAAAAAAAAACATTCTAACCATGTGCCCCTTGTGTTAATTATTCAGTTATTTTGTTGCAATGTTGTAGGTCAGAAGTGTGTTTTTGGGTCTCAGTCGGCAAACGTGGTTATGCTCCAATTTATGAACTTGTCCCTCGCCCTCCGCCTCCTGATCTAACAACATGGGTGAAGGAGGTGATCAAATCCCTCTCGTATAACTACACCTCGCCTCCAAATACATCCTATTACAGAAGATAAAGACGCTCTAACTGCTGTTTCACTGTGACTTCAGGTAGTAGTATCTCAGCTCTTATTTAAGGAGCAACTTTGAAATTGGCACAACTTCCATTTCCCCTGTTCTGAATAAAATCAATAACACAATATAATAATTTTCCATGAGAAAGCCATCACTGCCTGTGTTAATCAGACCACGTTAAATTTCCATCTCTCCATCCATCCATTATGTATACCTGCTTATCATAAGCAGTGTCACAGGGGGGCTGGAGAGTATCCCAGCTCCCACTGGGCGAGAGGCGGACTACACTCTGGACAAAATCCAGCCAATCGCGGCCAGGATGAATATGGCAGACGAAATGAACAGTAGTTATAATCTAATATATTGTGTGATTTAAAGAACATTTATTTTCATAATTATACATTGTGCGTATCAAATGATACCAGAAGGAATTGCAGCATTGACCAGGAGTTTCCCTGCCTTTTGCCCAATGCATGCTGGGATAGGCTTCAAACATTAAGTGGACAGTGTAGCAAGAAGATGAGGTAATGGACCACACATTGCTGATACTGCCACCTACTTAGCAGTTCTCTATAGTGCTTTTAGAATTGAGCTAAAGTATGCTGTCAGTGTGTGAAGAGGAAATGGAGCATTGCTTTAATTAATGCTCAGATGCACATGGATGCCTCAACAATTCTTTGATTCTTTGACTTTTGAAAGCTGACTTGACAATCATTGTGAGCCCAAATTTCCATCAACAAAAACAGAAACAGTACTGTCAATCTCATGAGAAAAGCACAGTACCAATAATTAGTGAGAAAGATTAAGTGACAACAGCCTTCTCCCAGACATAAAAAAAGCCTTTTATTGAGAATTCAAACAGGTGTCATACTGGTTTCTGAGCTGCAAAACAAATGACAGGCTAC
This sequence comes from Sander lucioperca, assembly GCF_008315115.2. NCBI lineage: Eukaryota > Metazoa > Chordata > Actinopteri > Perciformes > Percidae > Sander > Sander lucioperca. The sequence goes on from NC_050184.1 coordinate 32,158,489, forward strand.
TGAGCCGTAAATAGCACAGCAGACGATGGGAGATTGGCCATATGTCCACTGTGTGTGTGAGCGCCAGCTACACTGGCTTGGTTTGAGATAGGATTCTTTTGGGAACGTCCCAGTAAAAGCTCCTCTGGGACGGAGAGGAATTCAACTACCACATCCATTCACTCAATTGTGGTCGGCTGAAATGCTTAAACAGTGCACTTGTCTCATCCGAGGTTTGGATGTGTTAAAATGACAATTTAGCTGAGCGTTATCTGTCACCGCTAAGCAATTAGCTGACAATCACAATCAAAACGCTGTTTGGAGCTGGCGAATCATTTTGGCTGGTACGGTGAGACAGCATCCGGTGATCCAAAATGTGATGTCAGATTCAAATTCATATTTGTTTACATCATTAGCCCTCTTCATGTCCCCTCTACGTTCACGACCAAGAGAGTGCAAGAGTGTTAGGCAAGGGTAGGGGCGTTCTCCGAGGAGCACACAGCTCCATCTGGGCCAAAGTAATTGGTCTGCTATTCATATTCAGCAGTGTAATAGCCTCTAGCTATTCATACAGTCACACGTGAACTAGTTCCACTGAGAACAATCAAAAGATGGGTTGACCCAAGTGTCAGTTTTTCAGCAGGGCTTACCGAACCAACGGTAAGAAAATCTATGCTGGTTTGATCCTTTTCTGATTGAATCAATCAAACACTATCCAAAGACTTCCAGCAGAATTTAGCAGATTTATAGTTATCGTACTGCAGAAACACTGATAGATTGTGCTACCTCTATGAAGGTGAATCTTGCATTATGATGAACTGCCATTAATAGAACCTGCTGCTCTTTGAATAACATGATCTGCCCTCCTTTCCCTGAGAAAGGCCTGCAGCAGTCCTGCTCTCTGAAATGTATGCAGTGAATCAATGATTACAGTGGCAGCTTATGGTGAATTATTATCATGTTGAATAAACAATTATGTTAAAGTACCACAGAGTTGTGAGTGCTATGATAATAACATGCACAATAACACGCTCACTGTGTTTGTGCATACACGTTTCCTCAGCAGCCACAGAACACAACAAGAGTAAACTAGATCTATTTCACCATTAACACCATTCCTCACCACCATCAGTGCAGTGGGACTACTGGAAAGCCCCCTGCTGTAAAGGTAAGTGGCCGCTGATGTTTTGTCCTGTGTAAAAACACCTATAATTACCTGTGTAATGGAAGAAAGCACCCTTCATCATCTGATCATTCCTCAACAAGATAAATATGGTGGTCAAGGCATTTAGAGACAAATGCTATCCTCTTGGTGGCGAGGATTTGGAGTGGTGTATTTATCATGGTTTGAAGTGGTGTCTGAGTCTAACCAAAGTACTGATTATTCAGAGTGAAGAGGAGCTGCCAGCCCATTACCTCCCAGAAAATAACAATGTGAACACCAGCCTCCCTGGCCTTTCCCAATGTAGTCTGTCAGAGCTTGTCAGCTGCAGCACCGTTCATTCAATCTCAACAAGCACCATGCTCCAGGATTCATTCCCCGTCCTGCACTATCTCTCCCTCCCTGTTAGCCTCACTCTCCCTACGCTGCCTCGCATTACCTCCCAATGTCTTGCAGGTTGCCTCCCCCCTTCAGCCCCACCCCACCCGCTCACTTCCTCCCTTTCTGCAAGGCTCTGCTGCTCCACCCCTCCACCCTACTTGGTCCTGATGAGCCATTGTGAGATTCAAGCAGATGGATGGGGAACAAAGGGGTGAGAGGGGGGCCCCCTCTGCCTGTCCCCTTAGTATCACTGCCAACCAGGCTCTGGGTAATCTTCTCAAGCTTTCATGGCAGAGCAATGAATAACCTCAGCCTCCTCTCTGAGACCCGGGCTACGCCGCAGCAACCCCCCTCTTATCTTACCCTCTGCAGACTCGCCAGGGCCGGCTGCTCCCCGGATAGCATCTCTCACCCTCGCTTTCTACTCACTGTCTCTGGCCTCCACACCCAATCAGGTTTTTTTTTTGTTTCTATGGGCGTGTTACAAGGCCCGGAGATTAATTGGGGCTGTGGCTGGATGACATCTGGTCCCAGCTTCATAAAAGTCTGGGTCCTTGAGGTCTGCCGGGTTTATAATGAAGTGTATATAAGTTAATTTTCTCATCAACAGAGCGTTAATCAGAGCTTCTTCAATGGCCATTTCAACACGTAACCGGAGGACAGTTCAGAAAATTGTTTGGTAAATTTGATTACCAGAACTTACTGACGTAAACTGTACTTTTTATAAAAATATTTTAACCTGTTTACTAGTTGCATTTCTTCTTTAACTTATATGTCTGGAGATATTCAATAGTTTTCCTATTGTCAACAAATATCATGAAAAGCCCAATACCATGGTAAAGTGTATTTATTTTGAATCAATCCCACATATACCGGCCTGCTGCTGATAGTCCCCAATAAATACAATATTTACATCTGTTTCAGTAACATGTAGAGTAAACGTATCTAGCTGTTTTGGGAAACTATTTAGCCACCTAAAAAAATCAAAACACATATTTGTGACCCTTAAAAAAAAAATAATGATGTCCTCAGTAGGAACCAATTGGCCTAGGGATGTACAAACAGGCTGAGGAAGTTGGAAAGTATTGAGAGATGGACTAAGGCATCTTATTTTATTTTTTTTAAGATTATTTTTTTGGGGCTTTTCCCTTTATTTATACAGTGACAGTGGATAGACATGAAAGGGGGAGAGAGATGGGGGACGACACGCAGCAAAGGGCAGCAGGTCGGATTCGAACCCGCGCCGCTGCAAAGGACTCAGCCAACATGGGGAGCACGCTTATACTGGGTGAGCTAGAGGCCGCCCCAAGGCATCTTATTTTTAACCATTTCTTCGGTGTTCTTTATCTGTCAGACAACATGATGAGCAAAGAAGAAACAACCCTTCATATATATATATATACATACATACATACATACACATAAAGAAAAGCAAAGGCAACAGAATAAGAACAATAGAACAAATAGATAAAAGAAAATGAATGACCGTGTCCAAATTTCCTTAAATTGTTATTTTGTACTTTAAAACAAATGTTATGTATTGAAGAACACATCTTTGGTTTTAGTCTTTTCCATGCTATTTGTTGACAATATGATAAATGTAAAATACTGACAGCTTTTATTCTTTAAAATGCTTACAGACTTACAGACTATAATTATATAATAATAGCAATAATCGGCTCCTTGTGTAACTATATCACAGTACTTAGAGAATTTCCGAGTCGATTATCACACCTGAGCAGAGAAGCTCTACAGTCACTAATAAGAGCTTAATGCTTGTGCCTCTCCACAAAAAACAATCCACCTCCTCTACTTAAAGAGAAACAGCTCAAGCACTCCACAGCTTCCTTGCATAGCCCTGTTAAAATATTGAGCATGTACTTAAATGCTATTTGGCCAAGTGTCATTTAGGCTGAAGGGCTCTCCATCCACAAAAGATGTCTTAAAGTGACTGGATCAGAGCTGGTAGTGAACCGCAGAGGAATACACAGGTGTTGAATTATTTACTCTCGATGAAATATTTATACTTTTGTCCCACAAACTATAACTACAAGTACGAAGTAGGGCTGCAGTTACACTTAGAAAGAGAGCAGGAGACATGCTAGCGAATCAAACTGACTTTATGTTACATGTGTTTTACTAATATAAAGTCCCTGATTTTACTCATAATACAAATGGAACAGGTCTTTAATTTCTGTTTCAGTGAACTTATATCATGAATTTAATGCATGCTTCACTGACATTTATCAATAATACAACATTTCTATAACATGACCTCAATTTAGATTTCCCGGACAACACCACAGCTCATTTAAACCAGTTAAAATGCCCCTACTGTATATATATAGTACACCATACAGGTCAGAAAGTTCCCTACTTTCATTTGTGTTATCCTAAAAAATAAGCAGCAGTTTTAACTGTCTGAGGTCTGTATTACATTTCCACCTCCCCCTTATTTTAAACATTTATTTCACTAAACATAAAACATAAAACTTGTAAACCTACAGTGTGTCTTCAAATGGAACCTACTGTGCACAGAGGTGATCATCTGAAAGCAAATTGTACAAGCCCTTGTCTCTAAGTTCTCCATTTTGCTCTGTAAACTGTGATGGCATTCTCTGATTAAATTATAGCTGTATTGACTTTTGGGAACCACTTGCCTAAATCTACAAGATTAGCCTATGATTAACGATGGCAACCTAATCCTTAGTTCAAATTGGACTGTTCAAGAAGAATTGTAGCGGGGGAAAAAGAAGACGTTCACTTTCTCCCCTTTCAGCACCTGCTACCTACTGTCTTATCATAGGGCTACTGTGCTGAAAAACAGCCTGTAAAACTAAATAACCACATCATGCATGTTTGTATCCTCTGTCCTTGCCACATAGCGCAGGTAAATGATAAAAGCGCAGGTAAATGATAAAATGTTGACAGCATTCTCAGTCTGTCAGGGACCTTTACGTGATAAGCCTTTGTGCAAAGCCGTCAGTGTTGAACTACAGGAAGAAAAACAAGATAGATTGTCAGGAAATGTATGGATGGAACAAGAAAGTGAGTCCATTCAAATTCTGGAGGTAGAGGTTTTCTTATTATTTTATTTGGGGGGGCTTTTTCCCTTTATTTGTAGTGACAGTGGATAAATAGGAAAGGTGGGAGAGAGATGGGGGATGACATGCGGCAAAGGGCCGTGGGTCGGATTCAAACCGGGGCCGCTGCGAAGGACTCAACCTACTTGGGTCGCATGCTCTTACTGGCTGAACTAGAGGTCGCCCCGAGGTAGAGGTTTTCAAGGGTCTACTCGGATCTGAGGAACAAAGACCCAAACCCGGACCTGAATCAAACCGGGTCCAGATTATACTCAATTGGGGGTTGAGTAGGGTTTTGTTTTACTGCTACAGGTCTTGGGTGGATCTGAGTGGGGAATGGAATATGATTCACAGATATTAAGTTGGTCATAAAATGATTATCTTTATAGTCTATTGACCAGTTGGCTACATTGGGTGAGTGTTTCAATGTTTGTGCAGGAGGTGGAAAGAGGACTTCCAAACACTTTTTTTCTTTTGGAATTAGTTTCTGTAACTTTACACTCGTTCCAAGGCTCATTTTGACCGTGGCTGCTTGTTAATTGCATTATGCTGTGATGGCCTACTCTGACAAAAAAGTTAAACCTGGCTCAACTTTTGCTGCAACGCAACGTCATCTGGCTAGAAGCTACGGTGGCCAATCAGATACATGCAAGCAAACATCCCTGGCGGATTACTTTGTAAATAGTCTATATCGACGACGTTCCACTTCTCGGATTGTTCAGGTGCCGCTGGAAATTCTGCCGGATGTCCCTCTTTTTAGGCCGGATGTCCGTCACCTTCCTCTTTCTTTGTGTTGGCATTCTAAACTCCGGTGGATTTATGAGGACTATGGTTAACTGCTCCTCTGATCTCTGCAGGGTAAATCCAGACAGCTAGCTAGACTATCTGTCCAATCTGAGTTTACTGTTGCACAACTAAAACAACTTTTGAACGTACACATGTTCCACCAAAACATGTTCCTTCCCGAGGCTATTTTGCAGAAGTACCGTCATTGTGTCCGGGGCTTAGAGCCGCCCAAGACGATTGTGATTGGTTTAAAGAAATAAATAAACCAGAGCATGTTTTTCTCCCATCCCAGGATGCTGTGTGGACTAGCCAGATCCTCCTCCGCAGTGCTGTGAAGGAAGGTCTGGCAATGCAATACTACTTTGTAAAGAGAAAATAGTTGTAAAATCCTGTCTCATTGATCTGTCCTCAAACTGGACTTGACGGATCCCCTATACAGATCAACTTGGGTTGATCTGAATGGAACTGAGTGTAACCACTGCAAGAAAAAATATTTTACGAAATCAGTAGTCCCTGTAAAACATGTATGCTATTATATGACAATTATTTTTGGCAATTTGATTCATAGATGTTAAATTGGTTAGAACATTATTATATTCTGTCTATCTTGGATTGGATCTAATTATAGCCCATCAGATTGTTCTATGGGTTCGTTTCAGATTGGGTGCAAGGATCTCTCTCTTGAAGTGGTTTACCTCTGACTTGCAGACAATTACCGTCCTCTCATTTGATATGAGCAAAATTGCCAAAATCTGTTTAGCTTCAGACACTGACTACATTATACATGCTTTGATTTGCTCACATTTAGATCACTGTAATGGCAACAATTTAACAACTCACAGACTCCAAACTGTGCAGAATGCAGAAGCTAGACAAGTAACACACTAAAAAAAACCAAAAAAAAACAATGAGAGATCATACTCCCCTTTAAATGTATGTTTTAATTTAAAGATTTTCACCACACTTCATAACCCAGCCCCAGACTATATCTCTAAATACATTTCTGTGTCTTTCTCAACCTGAATACAGTCTGAGGAGGTCAGAGAGAAACCTGTTGACTCAGCCTGTTACTACAGTATGTTACAGTATGTTACCATGTAAGGTGTAAGACTAAAGGGAACCCAGCTTTGACTGCCAGGGCATCTGGAGCAAAATCAGTTTCACTTTTAAATTGTTTCTGAAAACATATTTCTATCAAAAGTCTTTTTAAAACCTATTTAATATGGATTCATTCTTTGGATGTTGTGTATGTATGTGTGTGTTGAGGTTGGTATATGTATGTATGTTATATTTCTGTATCATACATGTATGTATGTATGTATGAATTGATTGACATCTTTCTCAAGTAAATTAATATTATATAAATATATAAATTAATAAATTAAAATTAATGGATTTTGTATAGAATTGTTTTCTTTTTTCCTTTTAAAGCACTTTGTTATCTCTGCTTCTGATAAGTGCTATACAAATAAACTATTATTTAGTATTAGCATTTATAAAATATAATCAGTTACACTACTCTACTTTGAGACAAAATACCATTACAATTCAATGGTGAACATGTGACATTAACAAATCTGCTAAAAATGCTTTACTTTCATAAAGAATGTCACAAAATAGTTCAACATAGGCTTTTTACAAACATGCTATTTTTGTTACAGTCTGTATTACCTGTCAGAGGAGTGTATATTCATGTGTCACATAAAGAGAGCTACCATCAGAGGTTTATCTATGAAAGACAATCAAGAATACAGAACTGTAGCCTTATTTAGACAAAAAGCGTTTGCTGGGATATCAGACATCATCGCGTGACACTTTAGTCACAGACTGAGCACTTGTTTATACATAATTCCTTTGTAGTTTCAGGAGCTCATTCTGTGGTTGATCATATTCTCTTCTGTCTGTGTTCAGAAGCTGACCTGTTGTGCAGAGATGTGCATATTTACTCTATTCATAGGCTCCACACAGCACACATGCTACAGGCACAAATTCATTACTGAGTAGCCTGTGGCGACTGTCACGTGCAGACAATAGTGAAAGACAAAAACAGTGGATCTACCACACCGGGAATCTTCCACACTTGTAGCCACGCTATGGAGATAGCGCTCCCAAATAGCGTGTTTTTTAATCATATTCACATAATCTTGTGAGAGTCGTATGTGGCATCAAAGATAAGCCTCTTTATGTTGCTCAGATATTACTGCAAATGAGCATGTCTGAGAAATGTAACACCTTGCACAGACTCTTGCATTTTAATTTCAGTGGCATCTGTGACCAGTCCGTCATGTCCCTAACCCCCTCGGGGGACCCCCAACCTATCTGCTGCAGACCCCCAAAACCCGGGAGGAGGAGAGGGTGGGGTGGGGGGGGGATGCAGGGACACATTTGATTGATGATAGTGTGAATTAAACAGAAAGAGATGGAGAGAATCCTTTTATCAGGCCAGAAACACGAGTGGATTAAAATGTAGTTGTACAACCCCTCTGTATAATGCAGCAGCCTGGCCGCATATCACAAGGCACCAGGAGCCAATATGAGAGCTGCTCGTTATTATTTGCCCCCTCCCCTCAACCCACCACATGAAACTTTGCTGAAGCACAGAAAACACGGCTGAAACATGTGAAACAGGGCTGAAAATAGAGCTAAAACGATTAGGCCATCGACAGAACATTAATCTGAAACTATGCTGACAATCGGTTAATCGTTTTGGTCATTTTTCAGATTCAACAATTTACTGGTTCCAGCATCTTAACGTGACTATTTTTGACGTTTTTTTCTCTCTTTTTTAAATATTGAATTAAAAAAACAAGGCATTTGAAGACGTCACCTTAAAGTCTGAGAAATTATATTTCACTATTTACTGACATTTAAAAAGAGAAATTGCATTTCTAGATCATTATTTTCTGATGAGAACATCTCTTTTAGAATAATATAGACTTTGTATTTACTATCTATTCAATCTATTATTTATGTTTTATCTATTAAGGTAGCTATCAGACTATCTGACAACAATCGCGGTTGTGTAACGGCATTATGAGCTTCATCTCATGTGATCCTGCAGGTAGAAGCCCTTGATCGTCCTTAAACAGCATCGTTGAGTCAAGTCCTTCATGACCACGTCCGAGGCTTTAATGGACTTGCAGCATGTCTCCGTCTGGCCAGTAGCCTCTGTGCCCGGCTCCACTGCTGCTCTGCTGATGTTTTGTGCCACTGCATAATTTATTGCCCTCTTTGCAGGCCTCTTTTTGCACATCCCCTTCTTGCGGTGCAGGTGAGAGTTCAGCTGTTTGGTTTAACACATCACTGAGAAGGGCTTCAGACCTGGCTCCACAGCAGCAGACCCCACATGTGACAAATGCAATTAGAGGGAAATATGCAATTACCGCAGTCCCCACTCTCTCATGCGGCCAGACAAGGACAATTTGTCAATGAGGCCCCAGCGGTCTCTCCTGAGCCTGGATAGGAACCTGCAGGTACCATTGTCCCAGCCTCCTTCTCAGGAGCTGGCCTGTGGTGTTGGATGGCCCAAAGCCCCTGGGAGGCCTGGCAGAGGAAGATGTATGGCCAGAGAAAATATACAGGGTTCAATAATGAAAAACAAACCCCTTGTCTGTGACTGTTTCTGTTACATGCCCCCCTTTCTCCTGTAGACCACAGAGAGGCTGCAGGAAACAATACAGAGAAATACTGTATCAAAAGGAGCAACGGAGAAAAGTTTGACTCTATTTATGTTTTTGGTTCTCTTTCAAATTGTATTCCCAGCTCTTCAATTAAAACAATGTACCAGATGGCCAATGTGTTTGTGATTTGGTGACAGAGTTTGATAGAAAGCATGACTAAAGAACAATATTAGATCGTCCTTATCTAAACATGTGGAGTGAAACACACGTACCATCGGCTCCTCTCTCATAACCGTCTTCGTTTGCGGAACATTTTGTACTCCAACAAAAGAGGTTAAATTAAAAAGGTAACGGTGCAACGTGGCTAATAAGCTACAATAGCTGCGTCCATTTTGGACTCTTCGGCTCTCCGTTCCCTCAACATTCACCAAAGTTGAACTCAATACAAAAATGTGCCCGGATTTACGCCGCCCCCTGCAAGTGAATCCAATAGTCCCAGTGATTTCATTAAGAACACCTTTTCTCCAGTACACCATGTTTTATTCATCAAAACGTTTTCAGCTGTCTTGCCTTCATCAGGGTGGTGTCTGAGGCTTTCCCGTTTACGCTTTTTCTGTTTCCTTACATACAATACATTGATCTGTCATGTGATCAATGTATCACTGCAGATAGCATATATACAAAAGTGTATTTGTTAACAAATGACGTAAAAAGTTGATTGTAATGTAATGTTTTTTTAACAATAATCAAGCTTGATTAACTAAACAATGTTTCTTTCCCTTCCTGTCATCAGGTTTTCCAATGTTCGATAGCACCTTAAGATCTCACCGCATGGCGACCCGATTAATCACTTTGCTTTTGAATCTCTTTCAACAAACTGTTGTCTCACACAGATAAGAATGAAGAGAGCAGTTTCTCTGTGAGGCACTTGTCTGAAGTGTTCGACCTGCCGCATGCCTTTGTTCCCTCTTTGAATGGACGTGATAGATAGAACTAGAGCAATGGAGGAAAAGACCATGACAATTTGAGTACTGACCTGGTTTTCACTGTAGTCATCATAAAACACAGAGCCAGCGTCCTGGGGACATGTAATAACATCAGGCCTTTGGTGTAATTCACTATCTCAGTGCGTGACACAATATAGCAAAACCCATTACATTTGCCTTGCAATTTGCTGTCGCCCCAGCGAGGGATTCAGGTGACTGCGACCCCCGTTAATGGAGTTCCAGTGATAAGGACAGGTCTGTTTATTAGCCACATGCGGTCAAGCGTGGCAGGAACAGCTGAGCGCAGGCAGGTGTCGAGCCCTGCAAGGTCTCAGGCACCGCTGGCAAGCCTCGGCGCTCATTTCACGCACGTTATCGTCACACTAGCTGGGTTGAAAAGAGGAGGTCGCTGGGTGCACAACGATGTAACTGCTGAGTGATGAGGTTTTCTCAGAGTCACACTGGAGTGTACCACTCCTGGCAATTTGGTTTGTTTGTGGAAATCAATGAGTCATCTGCAGTTTTTGTTTTTTAGTCAAGCTGGAGGAGGAGCTCTATGAATGAAACATCAGGATTCTTTTTGTTTTGTTTTTGGAAGCCTCCTAGTTTCAAAAGAGCCACTGGAATATCCAGAATTGACACTCTTCCACGGTGCCAAACTGTGGTAAATGATATGGGAACATTTCATTTGGACACATAAATAAAAAGATCATATACTGCAAAGAAAGGTTATCTCTTCCAACATGCGTGCTTGCAGACATTTACAGAGCCTTGAGGAGAAAATGAACTTCAAATTAAAATGTCTATTTGATGCATTATCCTAATAGGGACGGATGGGAAAAGAGAACTCTATGGTGCTCTCATCCTTCAGCCTGAGGGGACAGACTTGGGGAGTTGTCATTACCAACTTAGCCCACCAAGATAAGCCTGTTGGGAGGTGGATTCACAGAGATTGTCTGCTGTTTTGACAGGTGTCTGTGCTGGTTAATTTATCAGGCAATTACAGAATAAATGGAGCTATCATTACACGAGAAACATGATTGATCCTTAAAAAAAAGTACATTTTGAATATTAGGTTGAGTATTGAGAAGAGTAACAAAATAAGGCAACACAACTAAACTTTTTTGAAGTATGTAAATGATAAGTGCCGGATGATATAATCTTGTAGAATATGTTTTATTAATTCATCAGACTGCTTGGCTTTTATAAACAGCATTTTGTAACATTTAGTGTGATGCTATCTCTAAAACACTCACACCTCACCACAAAAGATTAGCAGCACAGGAAATACGACATATGAGAAAGAATTGATAATGACTTAAGTGGGGCAGCAACTAGTCTCGTATTGCCAGACCTATCTCCACAGTGCTGTGTCAGCGCTGGAGCGGTCTGCCTACACTGCTTATCAATTGTGGGATAGGGAAATTCTTTCTTGAAAAATGTACTCAAACAATGAATTGATTATCAAAATGTTTGCAGATTATTTTCTGCTGTCTGCTATATCTAGTTAATCAACTAATCATTTCAGCTCTAGACTTAAGAAAATTGACAGAGTCAAAAGTCTGCGCATCATAGCCGTTATCGATGGGCCAGACAGCAGACGGGCATGCAGCCTTTATGCAGCCTATATAAAGTGTGACCCAGGAGCCAGGAGCTTTCTGTAAGTGTGCCAACGTGGATGTGCTTCCAGCAATAGTCATGCTTCTGCCAGCTGCATCATCTGTGCCTGCACAAAAGCATGCCCTTTGAAAAGCGCTCAACACACACAAAAGCATCGATGCGTGGTGCACATGCATCAGTGTGCAAATGTGCATGCTCACGTTACTCTTTATTCAACTTTACATACCCAATAAAACTGATTGTTGAAATAATACAGGGGATACATTTCACAATAAATTTGGTTTATCTTGAGTGAGATTAACCATTCTGTTTAAACGGTTTCCCCCTGGTAATTCTGTTCTTTATCTTGATGTAAATCTTGCACAAATATTCAAAAAGAATGAAAATACTGAGGCTGGTTTAAGAGATTTGAGGTGAAATCTAAATACGCGGCGGCAGATTGAAGTAGAAGCAACAGAGCTCAGCTGTCCTCTGGCAAAATACTCACTGTGAGTCATAGCAAGTGCACACATCACTGTAGAGACACTCAATTATGATTCAAATTTCCATAACGGGGTAATAAAGTCATTTGTCATGTGACCATCTGCAGTGCATCTCATCCGATTCTGCCTGAATGTAGTTAGTCCCTGGACACTGTAAAAGTGCAAAGAGTGGAACGTGTGGATTTATTAGTGTCAGGCTCAAACTGTAATCACCACAGGATCAGTGCTGTGCCGACTGATTTCATTTGCGGTGAATTTGGTAGCCTCCTGAAAATCTCTGGGAGCTCGGAAACAAAGCTGTGCCCTGCAGCCGTCTTTGTTTTACTTTTTCTCCTCAGATTTAAAACAATGTGTGAAGGGAGAGAGCAGCACCAGTTTAGTCCCAGCACCGTAATTATCGCCTGCTTTCGTCTCCCAGGGATGTTCATGGAAAAGGGCCTCATAACAGGTGACAGAATGCCTGCCAGCCGCCCCCGGTTCCCCGCCCCCACCCCAGAATGGTGACTATTATAAACCAAAAACGTATGCTCTCAATATATATGCAAATGATGCTTGGTCCCAAGGTGAAGTTCGCGGAGCAGCAACGCCGCTCGCCTCTGTTTTGCTCATTTGCAAAAATGTTGAGAGTAACAAAGACCACAGGAAATTGAAAAATTGTTACTAAGTATTAAAAAAAGCAATCATTTTCCCCAGGCAGCCTAATCCTGTGGAAATTGATCTCACCTCTCTCCCTGACATGCACTGCTAATAAAAACACACAAGAGGAAAAAGGCTGTATCAATTTTGCCTGTTGGAAATTTTGTTTTGTTGCAGATTTCTTTAATTTTTTTCATAAAATGTCCTGTGGTGTCAGGGACTGGTCTCTTTGTTTGTTCCCTTGGCTGCAAACAGGTGTAGCGAATCCTTAAAAAGAAAATTAGTAACCAGTGTGTAATTGTTTTCCAGACCTGCTGCTGCTGCTGCTCCTGTACCTAGCACTGAGTAATATTTCTGCTGCACTTCTCCATCCATGCTGCATGCATGCAAATCTGTCCATTTGTTGTCTAATTTTAAACGGGCTGATACCATCTCACTAATGCATTTGCTCTTCCTTTGCGTGGAAGTACAAATTGGAAATGACAGTCTATTAGCCACTGCTCTGACCTTCGTGATGGAACATAATGTGAAAAGACTTACAATGCCTTTATTTGAGAGAGGGAGGGCGAGGACACAGTGGTGATTAATTAACCCAATTAATTTAAACTAAGATTATCTGAACAATTATTTCTCGATAAATCGGAGCAAGGTGCAGCGATGACTATTATAGTTAAGGTTTAATTACAGCATTTGAAAATGAAAGTGTATTGCTAGGAACACACCCAACTGCTCCTGTCAAACGTCTTTGGCTGTGAATGAAATGATTACAGCTTCCTTTTGAAATAGAAAATAACATTTGGGAGACAATAAAACCATGAAGAAGAAAAATTGTGCAAGTTAAAGGAAAAGTTTAACATTTTGGGAAATACGCTTCTTGCCGAGAGTTAGATATCAGTTAGGATCAATACCACTCACGTGCCTATACACTAAGTATAAATCTACCAACAGCAGCCAGCTAACTTAGCTTAGCATGAATACTGCAAACAGAAGAAAACCGCTAGCCTGGCTCCATGCAAAGATAAAACAAAAAAGTGCCTTCCAGGAGGGATTAGGGGGTTATGTTGTACAATTTCTGGCAGAAACAATAAATCCTCAAAATTAAACAACAAAATGCATTGTTCCTCCATACGCTATAGAATGACACATATAAGCGTTTTCTGATCTAACGCCTCTATGGTTTATGTTTGGTTACGTTTAGGCAAAAAAAAAACTACTTGGCTACAATCTATATTTGTGTAATAACATAGAATAAATAAATAAAATATATTATATAAAATATAAATGTACCCGCTCAGCACCAAACAGCACACAGACACAGTCAGCGACTAGGTGGTGAACATAGTGGAGCATTAAGCAGCTAAAGATATTTCCCTCAGGAGTTGGTGAAGACCAAAAATGGAGCTAAAACTGAGAGAATATTGGACTTACTTTCAGCAGGTAGACGCAACCATGAATCTAAATCAATGATGTCGCTCTGTAACTGCTGGATGTGTGAAGGAGGAATTAGGGAATGACTGATGACTTTCATATTTATCATAAAGAAGTGAGAGTGACATTAATCTTCTTATCTAACTCTATATATGTTGAACTATTCCTTTAGGACACAATGTTTAAAAGTGTAAGCCACACTTTGTAAGTGTAAGCCACACTGGCTTTCTTTTTCTTTCTTTTTTTGCCGATGCACAAAAGAAATGATCTCAGCCTTGGAAGCTGACACATTTGTTCTGAATGGCTGACGTGAGAGCTCCTCTCTGAGCATGATAGTGGGTAGCTGGTAGAGATCTCAAATGGTTTATTGCTCCCACTTTCACTGAGGTTATTTATTGGACCGCCATCATGGCCCCTGCTTCTCACAGCCACCCAATGCCTCTGTGCCCCTCAGTATGATAGAGGAATTTATGCCACATGAACAGCATACTAAGCTTGAGTTTCTTCTTAAGTGTTATTAAGAAGCATCGCTCATGCATAGGATACTATTCGCAGTAATACATTCACAGATGCTGCTACTTCCTATGATGGCTCTTGAAGGAAAAATGATGATAGATTGTGTGCGGGGTGTGAGGCTACAAGAGAGAGCAGGGGGGAGACGGAGGGGAAACTAGGTTTCAAGTATTCCACAGGCTAAATGAAGAACAAACATGCACCATGCAAGACAGTGAAGGAGAAAAAAAGATTATCATCTGGAGATGAAAGGCAGAGAGAGAGAGAGGGAGAGAGATCCATTCACTGCCACACAGCTGTCTTATTTGCAAGGTGTTGAGAAACCACTTTTTTTTTTTCTCTCCAAGAGGATGAAAAGATTCTTCTGAAGCCAAAAGGGTCTGCTATCATTTTTGGGCAGCTTGAGCGGTAGAGATGTTATTAGCATAAATTATCTCCCCCACCAAAGAGATAGGAACATGCTAGCTCTTTTCTGCTTTTCACACTTAATTGCCCTATTTACTGAACAGTTGCCCATGGACAACAAATGCACACACGCTCCGAGATGCATGCAGGACAACAGGCAGACACAAGCCAAATAGGGCATGAGTGATACACTGCACTATCTGCCAAACTGCATTCGTTACAGTAAGGCTGGAGAGGCAGTTAAGGTCCATTCAGACTTCATGTTAGACTGCAAATCCACAGTAAAATGTTAAATATTGGTTTCATGACCTTCTTCACTGAGCCATGGCTGATCGGTGTCTGTGTAAAAAGGATTTTTGTGCCAAACACATGCATGAACGCTGCCGCAAAATGCCTTTAAATAGGAATTTTCTATTTAAATAAATACTTGTTGAATCTAATGTGTGTTCACGTTCTAATTGGAACGTTTTCATCACCAGCAGCTCTTTTCTTTCTAAAGAGCACAACAGTGTCCTGCTGCAGCAGCTCAAAAATAAAAAGCCTCATTGAAGTGACCCAGTAAGCAAGCGTGAGGTAAATTATAGATGGCTCTGCCTAATGGACTCTTAGCTTCTCTTCACCTAGCCCAACAAGCCCAGAGTGACATTATATAAGCAGTGCCAAGTATGAGATGCTGAAGTTTCAGATTAAATGCATAGCAATCCAAGTGGAAATCATATTTTGTCTTTGGTAATTCTTTTTTTTTTTTTTTAACGTTTGAACTAGCTGGAAGTCAAATGATTAATCAGACTTCATGTGTGCATGAATGGAGATAAGTGAAATAAGTGTTCATGTGAATGGTTCAGTTGTCGGTGGTGTCTCTTGTGGAACAGTGTAAAGGAACAAATCAACTAGATTGACTTCATTCAATCGGCCGGTCAGGTCATCTCCATAACCCTGGAGGGCCATACAGGATGGTAATGAGGCTGATTGTATCACAGCCTCTACCCACCCCACCGTCCACCCCCACCCCCATCTGACCGGAGCTGAGCCCCCCCCCGCTCCAGCACCGCAGAGTAAAAACCATTCCTTCAGCCCGAGGGGGGCAGTAGCTATGGCAACGTCCTGAGGCAGTGGCCACATGTCAGAGGGAGTCTGGGGGCCATAAGTGGACTGGAGCTCCGGCATGAGGAGGAGGAAGCGAGGCGGAGGTGGAGGAGGAGCAGGAAACAAATGGCCTGCTGCTGGATACAAGTAACCTGTGAGATGTTTCAATCACAGCGTGTTTTCCTTTTGTTACAAGCCACCTCGAACCTGTTGCTTACTTGTTGCATTCTTTCATCCAATTAATCAGTTCAAGTCAAATGTGTTGGAATGATGCAATAATTCATCTGCAGATTATGTTAATGTTCAGCAGAATATTTAAACTAACACTACTGTAAACTGCTGCTGCTGCTGCTGCTGCTGCTGAGGTGGCTTGCTCCATCATCAGCTAGGGCTGCGTGATATGGCTGACATCAATATTAGAGCGTTTTCCCAATATCAATACTTATTAGGATATGGCAAATATATTTATATCAAATCTTACACGCATGTAAAACAAAAACCTTAATGAACTCATTTTGTTAACCATCAGAACAGCAGAGTTTTATGAACATAGTGTCACATTTAGAGCTAAAACAATTAGTCAATTCATTTGTTGATTGAGAGAAAAAAAAATAGTGAGGGATTAAACTAACTATTTTGATTTAATTTCTTTATAATTAGTCATTTGTTCAAGCAAACAAAAGTGAAAAGTGCATCTCAACTGAAAGGATAGGCTGCTTTTTTTGCAATATATAATTGTAAGGTGAATATCTTTGGGTTTTGGACTTTTGGCTGAATAAAACAAGACATTTGAGGATGTCACTTTGGGTTATGGGAAGGTGATGCTAAGTTCTTGTTCACCACTTCTTGACATTTTTATAGACTAAACAATGAATCCATAATTAAAAATAATTGTTAGTTGCAGCCTGCAATTGAATTGTTGCCCAATCCTACTACCACCACATAAATACTGCGTTTCCACAAAACTCGCCATAATGATGGTAGCGTGCAATGTTTATACTTTAAAGAGGTAAACTGGCTGTGCTCCACTGCACTGTAAGAGCCGAATAATGAGAGTTTCTGCTACAGAGGTGAGCTGTAGTTCAAGAAGTGTCGGGTTTGAGAAGCTGCTGGAAAGGTTCAATCCAGTATGAGTCAAGGAAGGTTGATTGTTCATTTAGCCAGCTTGCCACCTCAGCACACAGCACTTTATATCTATTTATTTAACCTTGATTCAGTCCTCACCATCGAGTACCTGGTGCTCCTTTTAACGTAGCTTCTATTGTGTGTTGTGTTTTTATGTAAATGTCTTTTAATCAGTCCTGTCTGGATGTGATATGATGCGTTTTAATGTACTCTTTTTTAATAGATGTCTGCAGTAAAGTATTTTCTTTTCTTTTCTATTTCAAATAATTTTTTCTCATGAACAAATCATGATCTTTGCAACAACCCAAACAACCCAAGAAGCTTGTGTTGAAGGCTGGATGAGTCGAGTATCTTGTGGTGCACTTAGTTTATTAAAGAGTTGGAATTGCTCATTTCACTTAAATATTGTTTTGTTTCACAAGATGACTCATACAAAAGGGTATTTATTAAAAAAGAAAAAAAGATCATTCACCACAAAAACAAAAAGCCCTCATCATTTTAGACAATGATTCTTCCCGTGACCTTTCTCGTCTTTGCCTCGGCACTACAAGCTTGGCTTGGTGACAGCAATGTGAACTTGTGCTGTGATGTACAATCACATACGTGTGATAAATCCTGACCTCACTGATTTAACACCATCCCCTCTTGAAAACTGTCACGACCGAGCTGCAGGGTCACTGTTAGTGGCAGAGAGGATTTAGAGCGACCCGAGCTAGGGGGCACCCCTAAACGTCTGGATAAATATATAGCACCTTTAAACACATTTAAACACAATCCGTATCAACATGTAAATGCTAAATATATAAATTTGGTTGTAAGATAAACCTTTTGGGAACGGACGGTTGGGAGACTTTTTGAAATTTTTCCAGATGAATCTACAAGTGGTATTTCATTATTTTATTTTTTTTAACATTCCATGGCTGAATGTGACTTGTGATAAAGCAACTACAAAAATTATTTGGTAAATATTTTGAATATCCAAGATTCATCTATCTAACAGCACTACAACAAAGAGGTATTATGACCGTTGGAAAAAATAAATAAAAAGATGTACAATTAATGCAGTGCTGAAACAATTAGTCTATGAAATTAATTTGTAGATCACGTTTTGTCTAATTTCTTTTGCTTCATTTGACTGTAGATTAAATATATTTGGATTTTTACGCACAAACAAAGCAATTTAAATCATGTCACAGTTCTGGAGAACTGTTAAGGGCTTTTTCGCTATTTTGACATTTTGAAGACTTTTTTTTAATTCATAAAATAAATACTTGGCAAACTAACCGTAAACCAGTAACACATATTACAAAGAGGACTATTTAAAAAAACCTTTTATATAACGCTTTTTCATGACTTTACCGTCACCAAACACAACAGACAAAACGTTGAACAGAAGAAAATAGACAAGAGATCTGCAGTATTTTCTAAAGCCTACACTTCCTCCACTGATATGATGAGATTTACCATAAATAGAATATCTAGTTTTCCTTTAGCAGTCAATGATTTTGTTGATTTAATGCAGTGAAACATTCATTCAAACAAGTGATGTGACACAAGTGTTTCCTGTTGATAGTGAATCAAACAGGTGCATCATTTCTGTTTCACTTGAAAAACGATCCACCGCTGCTTTTAGAAACGGCAACGAGATTTCATTTTTGTGTATGAATGTTTTACTTTCATTTATTCTAACGAGGGAACAACAAATGTTGATCTCTAATGATGAAAATACAACGTGTAATGTAAAATGAGTCAGCTAACAAGTCCACACAAACACAACCAACCAACCCAGAGGTATCTAGCCACGTTAGCAAGCACGGATCTAATTCTAGATTTCACCCTAATCAAAAAAGATGTAATTAATTAATCAGATAATTCACTGCCACGCATGGCAGGGCACACATCTGTGCAGCGGTAATGGGGAGGGAGAGAGACAAGCTGAGCAGTGCAGCACTAGTACAACCCAAAAGTCCGCTCGTCAACAGTGCTGGAATCCAGTGTAGCTTTTCTTTTTCTTTTTTTGAAAGAAAAGGTCCAGCGCTCCCAGACGCTCGGATAACCTCTGCTGTGGTATGTGTGCTCTCAGCATGCAAGTACAGGCACAGAAGGGACAGAAACGTTTGAGGCTGTTTGAGGCAACAGAGATGACATGAGGGAGGCAGCGCCTGTACAAGGCAAACATAAACTGTGCCACTTCATCTGAAAACAATGGGGGACAGGACACTGAGTGTGCTCTCATGCACATCTCCATTGTCTGCCCTCCTCCTTTACTCCTCCTCCGAGCATGGAGCATAAGCGGGGTGAAAGAGGGAGGGCGAGTAGAAGGGGGGGAGCAGCAGTGGGGGCAGTGGGGGTCTGGCTGTGTTCTTTCTCCTCTGTCTGTGTGCGAATGCACAGACGGTTCAGTAGTAATTTGATGTGTGTCCCCGGGGACATTTGATGGATTAAAGCTAAGCAGCTCCATTTCGCAGCACCACCTGATCTTCCACTGCCTGTGCCCCATATAAAGGCTGGCGTGATTGCTGATCTCAGCTAGTCTGACAGTCTCTCTCCCTCCTCTCTCTGTCTGTCTCCATCTCTTCTCTTCCTCACTGGTCCCTTAAGCCTGCTGCATCACAGGAGCTATCCAGTGCTGAACAGGATCGCTTTTATTTTTTATTTTTTTATTTTTCTGGGGGAAGCTGGGGGAGCCAGAGAGTATCACACAGCATTGCCGTCAGCCTTGTTATCCACTGGTTTCCATTTTCTTTCTTATCTTATGTTTTTGGCCGTTGTCTTCACATTAAACGCAAGGATTACCGTCAAGCCAGCTCTGCTCGTGTGCTTTCTCAGAGGGTCTTTCATTTTTTTTCTCATGCGTTTTTCTCAGCTCTGTGTTTTTATCCATTGAAACATGCCCCGCTCATTTTTGGTGAAGAAGATCAAGCTTGATGATTTCTCTTCGGCCACTTCCAATCATCATCACCACCACCTGGACGACTCGTTCACTTTTGCACGCTCCATCACAGACTCGGTGACCAGCCTTGGGGTTCGTCTCAGCGAGAATGGTGAGTTAACATACCTCCAGTCTGCCCCGCTCCACTTAAAGATGTGCTAGCACTCCTGCCTGTAGACAGCTCCGGTGCTGATTTCAGCATGTCTGACATTTCCACACTTAGCACAGATGGCATCCTCTTTTGTTTTTGTGTTGGTGTGAGATTTTGTTTTTTTCCCCCTCAGCCAAGAACATACTCGTAGTGTGTAAATTAATGTTACATGCAGTCAGCTGATTTTTGAATCAATATCCTAAATAATCCTCTTTAGTGGTACCCCACCCCCCCATCACCCTGCTCCCAGACTTTTGTTTTTTGACTCCAGTGAAGGACAGACACAATTCAGGTCACAGCCACGGATTAGCTTATGTAAATAGGGAACAGAACGTGTGTATAATCAGGAGAAGCTCCAGTTACGTATTTGTATGACTGCACCAACCCTGTGGTGGCTGAACACACATTGGCTGACTATATCTGGTCATCATGTGGACTAAAAAATTCATGAATATGAGAGATAAGTATCGGATGATACATTTGTCCTTAGCTGTTATTGTCCTTGAGTTCCCATCACGGTCCGATCCTCCCTTGCCCCCCTCTTCCCATCCAAATGGAGCATGCACAGTCTCCCCACCCCCATCGCTCCACTACATCTTTCTCTTCCTTCCGGGCGTTTGAAAACTAGCAGGGGTTAGAGTTTCAGCCATGCAGGCCTATCGCCGCCACAAGAGACATCAACACACTGTACAGTACAGCCAGGAGGGAGGTGGGGAGCTGGGCTGAAGGGATAGCAAAGCGAAGGAGAAAAAGGAGACAAAAATGCTTGGGGCAGCAATGAGGCTGATCACGTGACAGAGGTTGTACAGTAAACATGAAGAAAGGCACATAGCTGCACTGTGGTCAACACACAGACCGGCCACGGTCAGCTCCACTCAGAGCCGAGGGGCGACCTTCACTTTCACGCTCTGCTTTAAGCTCGCTGCTTCCATTTTGTGGCCACGTTTAAAGGGCCATATCTGTGTCTTTGTTATGATTTGTTAGGGTATTTACCCAGAGAGCGAGGCTTCACAGTCTACAGCTTAATGTTGTGATGATGCCCACCTGTTATTCAACCGTGTCAATAACCAGGTTCAGTGAATCTTAGGATCAGGAGTAGAGGAATTAAAAATGTCTGGACTGGTTTGTAAAGTATAATGGTTTGCTAAATTGGAAAGTCTAAGGAATTATGGCAAGAAATAAAAACGTGCGTGTTTTCTATATATTTACCAGGCATATTTAGTAGCTTGTAATGAATGTTATTTAGATTTCCTGCTGCACCAGTTTATATTCTTATTAAATTATCCATGTGTATGTAATTATTGTCGCTCTCTATTGTTCCTGAATCTATTGTTCAACACCATGAAAAATAAGCATTATATTAAAAGGAAGAAAAGTGCGTTAAGGCACTACATTGGGGTCGACAAAAGGCATTTAATTTGAACAAAAGAATCTTTTCGTGCTGAGTCCCAAAAAAAGAGAGAAGGGAAATAAAAGAATTCACAGCGTGGCTGAAATACCTAACATCAGCATTTCTGCCGTGCCAGGAGATTTTCTTTCCCCCCATTGTGGAGACATTTGACTTGAGTGTCTGTCGAACAACAAAGAGGGGTGGCTGAGAGGGTCCATTAATTACATGCTTACTTTGCATTAGAGAAACGAGCCTATGAGCTGTAAGGGCTGATACAGCGTGGGTCCTAAATGATGAGCTCCATGACTGACCTTGGGTAATTGAAATACAGTCAACAACTCTGCTTACATTGACACGTTATGTTTTGTTGAAAAAAAAAAAATATATAAGGGCCAGTTGTCGTACGTAGTGCAGAGGCTCTTCAGCTATATTCAAACAGTCTATAGTGTGACTGTAAAACAGGTGGATATTGTTGAAGCTGCAGCATTTGTACATGTATTGGAATTGTAAGAATTTAGTTTTTTAAAAAAGAAGATAATATTTCTTCTTTTTAAAAAATATTGTTTTTGAAAAAAAAGAAGTCTCTCTCTCTCTCTCTCTCTCTCTCTCTCTCTCTCTCTCTCTCTCTCTCTCTCTCTCTCTCTCTCTCTCTCTCTCTCTCTCTCTCTCTCTCTCTCTCGGACAAACACCATCTGCGTAGTTTAAAACAGTGAACCCATGCAGTGCAGCGTAATAATGTGTGCACAGGCCTGGTGTTTCCCTGTCCCCGGGTGTCATGGTCATGTCTTTGACAGAGTGGGTGTGTGAACAGAAACCCTTGGGAATGGAGGCGCTGTAGTAAGAGAGCACTTCAACTGATTTCTTAATGGCCTGTTTCTTGAAGGCACTTCAGTGTGCTTGCTGCTGCAGACAGGTGACCCCTCTTCCCAAACAACGTGTCTCACATTATCAGGCCTCAAGCACACTGTGCTCAATAAACTATTATTGTGTGTCGCAGACACTTGATCTGTTCCTTGCACTATTTCTATCTTCTCCACAGCTGCACTATTTTACATATGATAGCCTATTGATCAGTTCAAAACTTTGAATTTCATTAAAAAGCAGTCAATACCTAATTCCCACTGCTTGCTGCACACAGTGCTTAGGAATGGCTTTTTTTCTGCAGTTATGCACTATTTAACACATATAACACATTTTATATTTGAACTCATATATTCAACCGATTGAATATCAACCCTGTAGGTAAAATACATTTAGTATTAATTCAGCTCCAAAGAGTCACAGCATAAGAATGTATTGAGTTCTGTTTGGATGCATTCAGCTGCCAGCAAGCCTTTTAGCTCCATTGGCACTGGGTTGCTTCAATGGGAAATGAAAAGACATGAATGATGCCAACAAAGATTTATCTCTCTGAAATCATGCTCTGTACATTTGGGGACATTTTAAATCACTCGTGGTGCTTTGTGCTTTGCTGCATCATGCTTAAACGTGCTTCAAGAAGTACTGTAGCATGAAATCCTACAGGATGTAAGCAGCAGGAAGTAAAACACGTTCACCTGGTCCAAAACCAAAAAATGCAGTGATTAATTTAGAAAGTACTTTCAAATCAGAGATGCAACCTGTTCTGTTTTGGGTGTTGTTGTTGTTTTTTTTTTAGAACACTCACATTAAAAAATACAAACACCTTGCCAAAATAAAAATTCTGGAGAAATAAGGTATTTGTTAAGGTTTAGAGTTGAAACATGAACATTCATTGAATGAAGAAAAGGTCTAATCAATGAGACTAATTTATTTGAGACATCTTCCTACACAGGATACTTCTTTGATGAGCTATTATCTAGTGCACATCCTCACTGTAAGATTGCACCTTTCCTAAATGCAGCTGCGTGCGTCATGTTTCCCTGCATCACTGCACTATTGTGCGTACAATCTGTGAGTTCTGGAAAAAATGCAATTTGCTCTGTGCTGCTACTCACTCTTTCACCATTTTACGAAGGGCAATCATCCAACATGATAATCACGTAATCACCAGCATGTCACTGTGTCCTTATCCATCACAACCCCTGGCCAACTGTGTTTGCGTGTGTCTCTTACTCAGGCTACATCCAGGATTACATCACGCCATCTGTGTACCAGGGGGAGAAGAAGATGGAGCTGAAGCTGGCTTCGCCAGTGTCAGATCCCCTCTACACCCAGGTGAGCAGCGGAGAGGAGTACTGTGACCCCGACCTGAAGCACCCCGACAGCCCCCAGTCTGGCATGACAGCCAGCGGCTTCTACAGTGGTGAGTCGGAGGCCCTGGCCGAGGGTTACACCATGGATGCCTTCTTCATCTCTGACGGGCGCTCAAGGCGAAAGGGAGACACCGAGAGTCGTGGAGGGGGCTCGAGAAGCAGCAGTGCCAACGGTGGGGCTCAGGAGAGGGGAGCTGGCACGGCACGCCACTCCTGCAACGAGTGCGGCAAGACATACGCCACCTCCTCCAACCTCAGCAGACACAAGCAGACGCACCGCAGCCTTGACAGCAAGATGGCCCGCAAGTGTCCCACGTGTAACAAAGTGTACGTGTCCATGCCAGCGTTGGCCATGCACATCCTCACCCACGACCTCAAGCACAAGTGCGACGTGTGCAGCAAGGCCTTCAGTCGGCCATGGCTCCTTCAAGGCCACATGCGCTCACACACGGGGGAGAAGCCCTTTGCCTGCGCACACTGTGGCAAAGCCTTTGCTGACCGTTCAAACCTCCGCGCCCACATGCAAACACACTCTGCCTTCAAGCACTACAGATGCAAGCGCTGCAATAAGACCTTCGCTCTCAAGTCCTACCTGAACAAGCACTATGAGTCAGCTTGCTTCAAGGGCTCTGCGGACGAAGACGACTCTGGATCAGAAAACTAACCACGAAGAAGAAGCTAAATTTTGAACCCCTGTTGTAGGTTCACAACCAATAACCCTGTTCACTCTGCCCTCCATGCCTTTTTTCTTCCCTTTTTTTAGAAAGCAATATTTTCACTGAGATTACGTGAAGAAACTCTAATGATTATGGCAAAGACAATTTCAAAAGATGCTGGATTTTTTCCCCTGCACAGTAGCTAATCGTCCACAGAAACATACAATCAAACAACCTTCCCCCAAATAGAGACTGTAGATGATAGTTGTACACAATTAAGCAGCATGTGCTCACACGGACGTGAGCACATGTAAACACACATACACTCACACGGACATGTATGCAAATACACACACACACACACACACACACACACACACACAAATGTACGCACGTATGCACATACACACAGAGGCACACACACACACACACACACACACACACACAATTATATATGAGGCCTGGCATGTGAATTTTTATCAATGACTATAATGATATTGATATCAATAGTAATAATATTTAGATTCCTGATATTTTATAGCAAATAGCAATGAGAAAATGAAAAAAAAAAAAACGTAAAAAAGGACTAACAGTGTTCTTTTGTTTTTTAGAGACAAAATGACCTCTTGTATTTTTATGCTGCTTTTTATTTGCTAAGAATTGAATTCTTTTGCAACTGCCAACATGAACTTTTTATGAAAATGTGAACTATGACAGTATTTGCAAAAAAAAGGGAGATCATTTTAAAAAGGTAAAAAGACAAACCCCTTTTTTCCACACCAATGTTTCAATTCAACGGATGTTATTTTTCTATTTGATTTTTCTAAATTTATTTTTTTGTGCTTATTATCCCTTGTTGATCTAACGCATCTTTGTAACTGTGGGTATTCAAAAAAAAATTTGAATAAGCTATACACGATCATAGGCCATAGGTCATTCAATTCATATCTGCAAGAGCAGTGGTTTTAAAACAGGCCTGTTGAACAGGTTATCACACATCAAATTCATAGTCTCACCCTGATGTACAGACTTGGACAAAAACACTGGGAGCCAGACCAAATGATCTATTGTTATAAGTGCCATGTGCAGTTGACTTGTCTATAGCAATGAAAACTCTCGTTGTTCTTCCTCCACCACGGTGGCTTGCATAAACTCTGCTGCCTTTATGGTGAATCGTCCAGTCTTAAAGAGCAATCTTCACCCAGTGTTTGAGGTGCTCCCCCTTGCCAGTGTTACCTCAGAGTGAAGGTATGGACTAACACACCCTCAGTTACAAAGTGACAGTCAAATTATTCTGTTTGTCTGTTTTATATGTCGCTCCAGGCTCCGCCCACGGTTTAGATGCATACCATCTATTTATCATGTAAATACTTTATTTATCTACCTATTTACCTATTTATTAATTTATTCACCTTATTTTGTGTATTTATTGAAGACTTGCTTATCTGTTAATTACCATGTATTTATTTATTTATTGTTTATAATTTAAAAAAATGAACATCCATTGACCTTGTAAGATGCTGCTGATCTTCAAAGAAAATGTTTATATGCATGAAAACTGTAGAGAGTCCATTGGACTTAGTTTTTTAAAGAGGAACAATGTACAGTACCAGTGTTAGGAGACTTCAAACGAATGAATGCAGAATTGTTTCCGTGGCAATAACTTTACTGACACAGCAACTGACATGTATAACAATCACAGCTGTCCTGTTTTCAGTCGATTTAGGGCAATAAAAAGAAACGATGAAAACAAAAATCTAAAATATTCTCCATCTTGCTGTTTTCCCAATAGTCCAGCTGCCTCCTCATGACTGGAGATGTTTGGCCCTTTTTGTCTTTAAATCTCAGGCAACAAATAAGTCCCAGAAATGGCCGACGGTGATGCGCATGTACACATCGCTATGAAAATGTAACACTATCGGTTATATAATAATTGTAGGTGTAATCTAGTTACACCAAGATTTCAAAGGTGCAAAAGCAATAATGATAGTGATGCAGTGACAATGAGCAACATTCAATCCTATATGCAGCGAGTCCAAAACTGCTACAGGTGTTCATTTGACTGGAAAAGGCTGCTATTCTATAATAGTATTATAGTATTATTATTATTTTAACTTGTCTCTTGTTTTAAAAAGAAACCAGGTAAAAACAAATCTCTTCCGGCAGCTGAAAGGCAGGTGTGATTTGACTGAAATGCTAGAAGGTTACACAACAATCATTCTAATAAATTTAGGCCACTGACATAATAAAGAATTCAAATCAGTTAAGTAAACAGTCACTTTTATTCTGTGCAGTTAAAAAAAAGCTAAGAACATCTCTGAGGTGTCAAAAGACAGAATGGATGGAGGTATATACACGTCCTAACCAGCACTGATGGAAATTATCTTGACGTGAACTGTCTTGGTAGAGAGAGTTTTTTAAAGATTGTTGTAATAAAGCTGTAGCGCTGTAATGCACTTCTAACTCCCCCATCATTTGTCCATGCCTCTTGTCGCTTCCCCTCCCCAACCAGCCGTCCTCATCCCATCCCAACTGCCTCTAAACAGACGCACCGAGGATGAGATGTGTTGAAGTGGGATTGGCGGAGGGTGGCAGAGTGTGGGAGGATAACAGGTGTTTGCAGACAGACTGCAGATAGGGAGCGTAATTGAGTCGGTGAGAGACCTCCAAAGGGAAGGTCAAGCACCAGCAGGCAAATGCACTGTCAGCTATTTGCATATTCCAAATGGATGACACCATCGCAGTAATGCTGAGCTCGCCCTAAAAAACAAAACAAAACACAAAACTGAGGAGAAAAGAGAGGAAAGAGGAGTTTCTGCTCCATTTGTCCGCCCTCTCCTCCCTGCTTCACCATCATCCTGTCAATGGTCGTCTAAGTGCTACAGCTGAATCACTGCATGAGAGCATCCAAACCACCTGTCTCCTGATTAACTTGCAGAACACACAGTTTGGCACGTCGCCGTATTACTGAACTAATGCAGAATTCACTACTTCCTATAGATTTTTTATTTTTTTATATGTTTCATGTTTTACTGTAGGACAGAGATATAACGCATCTCCAAAACCTGGGGACGGCTTTTTAATGAGGCAGATAAAAGCATTGAGATCATTAAAAACATCAATTGGAAATGTACTGTAGGCTTGTATCTAAAACTGGCAGCATTACAGATCGTCCTGAGAGAAAATATGAATTGAGAGAAAGGGAGGCACAATTGGATTCTAAACTTCTGGATTTAGATGTAGGGAAACATTGTTCCTCTTTGATGATTTTTGTAAATATATTTGTAAATATATCACAGCAATAATATGACAATGCATGTAGACATTTAATTGCTCTTTTTCTATTCATGTTGTCTTTTTTTTTTTTTATTAAAAAGAAGACAAATACAGGTACCAATTGCAGTCTGGGTGGCCATGTGAATCAGGGAGTGTCTTGATTAAAAAGCTATCTGTTGTAAGTTACAGACAAAGCAACTTCAAACTCTGTGTATTCTCAAAGATTTGATCATGTTCTGTATGATTTTTCTGTTCTTGTTTTCTTTTATTTACGTGCCCGGCTTGGCTGCGCAATGAAAAAGTGCCAAAAAGTATGATTTCCATAACAAAAGCCTTCAACATATGGTTGGCTGCTTGAAACCTTCCATATGGTCCTCAAAGAAAAAAAAAACTGATTAAGATTTTCCTCTCTCTCTCTCTCTCTCTCTCTCTCTCTCTCTCTCTCTCTCTCTCTCTCTCTCTCTCTCTCTCTCTCTCTCTCTCTCTCTCCCAGCTGAGTATGAAGAAACTTAAGCCATGATTGCTGAGGGGTGTTTTCATTTATCTTGTTCTGCTACAATTAACAATGATGACAACAATAGCAATGATAACGTTAATAAAAACAATAGCACAAGGAACCTACAAGCTCACTCTTGCTTCTTTTAAAATTGCCAACTGATTTTATAGGATGGGTTTTTTTTTATTTTGAGAAAACATGCAGACACACACAACCTGCAGGCGTTCATTGACAGGCCAACCGGTTCATTCAATTTACTGTCATATCTGTCTTAAACCTTTTTCTGACACTGATAAAAAATGATAATTCTTAGATCTGTTTGAAATAGCCCTTAGTTAACATTAACACAGTGAGTAATTATAGTTATGACTGTAATGTGCCATCAGCTGTAGCCTCCTCTGTCAATGTTTGGTGACTTTTATGAGATCTACTGTCAATTAGCTAACTTTTAATTTCACCGCTATGAGGCACAAAAATGCCAATATCCTCTTATTTTTCACAGCAGCTGAGAACATTCAAAAACGGTCAGAGGGCCCGGCAACAAAAATACAGCTTTGAATAAGAGTTCCTAAAAGACGCCGGCGTTATCAAAAGCAGAGGCATCTGTTCCACCACTATTAAGCCCTTCCTGGTCATTCAATTTTAATGGAACATTGATTTTATGCTGGGACTACTCTTTCTGAGCCAGAGAAAAATATGGAACAAAATAAAAATGAATCATGACAGCGGACGGGGATTATTATTCTGTGGCTTTTCTTGATTGGTTTCCAGGGAATATACAACACTTGAATTCAATCGCTTGTGTCCTTCAGTGTCCTCCAGCAGCACAGCAGCAGTATAATGAGACAGCAGGCAGAGCAGAGCAGAGCAGGGACTCAGAAACAAGACACTTTGCTGCACACTCATCTCTTCAGTGTGGGAAAGCAGTGATTGCCATTGTTGCCGTTACATGCTTCTATGCTAGTTATGTCACTGAAGATACACTAAATAAACATACCGTGTCTGTATTCGCAAGTTGCATTTTCGAAGAGTCAAAATGACCAAGTGCTGATTCTTGTGCACGCAGCAAACAGTAGGGCTGTAAATCACACGTTTTATCACCATACGATATTATATCGGTTCTAAGGACAAGGATACAGTATTTACTGATATCACAAAGTCTGCCACGATACGATTTCGATTTGATTCAAATCAGACCGATACGAGACGATACATAAGCCATAACACTATTTATCTATATTTACAAAAAGCAACTCAAATATGGTTTGACAATTTCATTACTAAGCTCTTCCAGACATTTAAATAAAAAAACAAACTGCTCTTTTTAATAAAAAAAGAATAAACATAAAGTGTGAATTTCAAAATACGGGCCCATCTTAAAGATGCCGATATGTATCGATATTTTCCTAATATTGGATCGTTGAGGACTGAATCGGTATATCGATCCAGAAATCGATGTATCGTTACACCCCGAGCAAACGGCTCACAGTGCTGCAGATCACATTAACATTCATGTGCGGTACTCACTCAAACTTTACCCTGGCAGATGTTGTCCCTTATCAGATTTTATGATGAAAGTAAATAACTGATGTCATTACATGCCAATGGACTGTAAAATGGGGACCCATGCAATCCAATTACATCACCCGTGGGTGAGCTGTGCGTGTAACAACAGACGCTATGAGTGATCAGCACCATAAGACAGGAAAGGAGACCAAGGTGGCCTTTCATACGTATCCCTGCGACACTCTACAGCACAACAGCCTCACATCGCCACCCACCCATCCACACACACACACACACACACACACACACACACACACACACACACACACAGATCATATCCAGTAAACAACTGGCAAAATTGAGCGTGCTACACTCTCCCTTCAAAGATGTTGACCTGAGAACACCATCATCTTCTGAGCGACTGTCTGATATAACTGCCTTCTGACGGGGTGAGAGGGTTACCACTAGCTTACTGCACAGACCTAGCAGCAGATATACAGCTATTAAACAACACAAACTGGAGAAGGAAACATGAGATTATCATCCTATTTATAGGAAAACAGTATTTATCCAAAGTTTGAACTGCTACCCTGCACAGGCGAATGATATCTCTTGCTAATATGACAGGCAAAAAAGAACATGGAGAAGAAACTATATCCGTAATGGGTGTTTTTGACCATTTCAAATTCAGTAGTGGAATTTAGTTGCAGTGGGTGTCTTTCAGTTGCTCTCACGTGACACAGCAAGCATAATGTAATTTTAGAGCTGAACCGATAAGTCAATTATTATGATGATGATGATGATGATGGTTATTAATCAGCAACAATTTTCATAATCAAATAATTGTTTTTTATGCAGGAATACCCCAATGTCTCCGGTTCCAGCTTCTGAAATGTAAATATTTGCTGTTTTTCTTTGTCTTATGTGATAGTGGACTGAATGTCTCTGGGGCTTTAGGTTGAAGGATTGTAAATCCCATTGTAAATACTATTTTCTTAAAGATCAATCAATCAATCAATAAAGAAAATGTTTT
The DNA here is from genome assembly GCF_008315115.2 of Sander lucioperca. Classification (NCBI taxonomy): domain Eukaryota; kingdom Metazoa; phylum Chordata; class Actinopteri; order Perciformes; family Percidae; genus Sander; species Sander lucioperca. Next base: position 32,189,455 of record NC_050184.1, read on the forward strand.
CTAATCGTAAATGAATCCTCAATAATACAAATATTTGTTAGGATTCATACAAAGTTTGTTGTTGCTTTTTCTCTATTGCACTTCGCACTTTAAGTGTATTTATTATGGTATATGGCATTGTGTGTATTTATTATATTTTCTACTTAGAACTACTCCTCATGCTTTTAAATTGCCCCCGGGGGATAAATAAAGTTATTTGAACTGAATTGAAAAATCTGCACAGAGAAATATCATTAGAGCTGAAACAATTAGTTGAGGAATCGAATAGCCAATCAACAGATAATTCAACATTTCTGATAATCGATTTATCATTTCAGTTGTTTACTCATGCAATGATCCCAAATATTTACTGGGTCTCTGTGTATTTGCTGCTTTTACATAGTTTGGCCTTGAATATAATTGGGTTTAATTTGGATGTTGGTCAGACAAACTAGACATCTGAAGACGTCACCTTGAGCTTTCTGAACTTGTGATGGGCATTTTTCGCTTCATTTGACATTTCATAGAGAAGTAGAGTAGTAATGAATCTATTCATTTAAAAAAAAAAAAAAAATGCAGTCCAATAAAAATATGGGGTAAACAATATATTCTTAATGTGTTTCACTTTCACTATTGTTTCTGTTTTCTCTGTTGGTGTCTCCCAGTTGCTCACAGGTTGACATACTGTAGCAAACAACATGTCATCTTTGTAATTAGAAAAACTATCATTACTTGATTCAGCACTCCTTGAACTGGTGCAGGCCTTTGCTCTGACCCTTCCCATACATCTGGCGCCATCTGTTGGCTGATCACCAACTGTCAGCATTAACAATCCAACAACAAGCTTTGTTTGTATGGTCGGTGACGGTGCCTTCGGTTCAACTGGATAATCCAACTGAAGGAGATATTCTGCCCTAGGCCGTTTTATTTTCTCCATATTATAACCAATCTGCATGTGTATTGACCAAAGTCACTCAACAAGAGGTTAGTGAAACCATTCGGTTCAACCAGTCAGGGCCAACCAACTGTAACTGCCCCTTTAAGAGCTAACAGTTTGTCTTTTCACATTCTGCATCACAGGAGAGATGCTCATTAAAAGCGCCTCCATTCCTCACTGTTTCATCAAGTGAGACTGCCAAGCTCTTTAACTCAGTGTTCTTGATGTTTGTGCTGTTTGTGTAAAACCCATCTGTTTCCTCGTCTCCCGTTGGCAGAGGGTCCACCTCATCCGTATGCTTCTCTTTTTGAAGTCATGTCAAAATCGCATTTTTATGCATCGAAGATATCCAACTTGTCATCGGCACTCAAGCAAAAGTCAAGGAGGGCACTCCTTAAATAGCTCCTTTTTTCTCTTCATATACAATACATGCAGAAACAAGTTTAGCAAAGGAATTACAGATGTGATACTGTATTTATCATCTGTTTAAAAGATAAACAAGATAATTTTAACAATGCTTTTGTGGCTTTCTATGGTGTTATTTAAGCTGGGAAAACAAAATGTATTCGGCCTCTATTCTTAGGGTAAATTTAATGAACTGAAGTGCAAATGGAAAGACAGCGTACAGCTTAATCCACATCTAAATAACCTCACTCCAAAGCACCAGTTATCTCTGGGTGAGCAAATTTATTTAAAGGCAAGGAAGATCATTAAGCAGAAATCCCGTTCTGGGCAGATGTACTAGAAGGAGATAGTGCAGAAAATAATTTCATAGGTTTAGGCAGCGTGAGCCACCAGTTATCAGTGAACAAATAAGCGTGAACATCATCAGTGAACAAATCAGCCACACATTCAGCTGCAAACGCAGCAACATCCACTGTTGCTAAACCGTGTCATGATTGCAGACACATTCATCTATCACAAAGCTATAGTTTGAAGAATGAAAATCGCAGTCAGAATAATTATCACTTCAAAAGCATGTCAACGTGTAAAAGGGGAAGGTATAAATAAATATAGCTCACTTCCCTGTCGGAAAGCTGGCAGGTAATTTTCTCCAGCTGCTCTAAGTGTGACAATCCCACAGGGACTGAAATCTAATATTAACAGCAAATCATTATGTGGGAACTGTTCTTCCATGACCTGCCGCTGTACCTGTGTGACTAACTCAATCTAAGTAATTGAGATATGTTAGCAACTAGAATACAGTCCTGCTGTGACAGCAGAGGGTCATGCAGAGTGTAGTGGGACTCCAAACACACCTCAGCACTGGAGATGATTTACATGTCTATATGCTTAGACTGGCAGGCTCTCTTCTCTTCATGTGATGCTGGTTTCCTTTGGTGCATGATGATGTGGTTTCAGATTGACAGCAAAGAAGCGAGTTGAAATTGACATTGTATAAAGTAGTGAATGCCCAGGGGGGATATGTCACCATACATATTATTATATTACTATACTGCAGTTATTCAAAACAGAAGCACCAAGTCAGCCAGCCGCACGAGCCGTGTCAGCATATTACAGTCTAATTGGAGTTTGTCTGTTGTTTTTATGCTATACTGGTGTCAACTAAGATGCTCTTTAAGAAAGAAAAATAGAAAATGTAAGGTGAATTTCAAAGCTAAGCTGTTTTTAGGGAAATTATAAACAGATTGGTGCTGTTACTGCAAAACTACGACTTGACAATAGGGCGAAAAAGTTGATAACATTCGCTGCGGCACCTAAATTACAGGGTACATTTTGTTCAATTTTATTCCACAATGATATATAATGTACTGATACCACTGTTGATGATTATATACAGTACTATATATAGACCTTCTTCATGTTGTAACTGATCCCCGTGTGACCAATTAATAAACACAAAAGGCGCTGCCATTGTAGTTCAAAGTATTTGTAATAATTCAATATAATGGCCTGCCTCTACTGTCCAAGAAATCATTTTTAATTGTCTCATTAGAAGATGCTGTAGCTGTGGGTTGGAGAAAACAACAATAGTTCTGTTTCCGCTCTGCTGCCACAGATCTTTGAAACTTTCCACTTACCTGTGCAAAGCTGCGGGCCCAGACGTCCTTTTTGTAACCACAGCAACCTGGCTGGCTTTTTGAAATCTCTGTAAAAATAGAATAACACCAAGTAGTGTACTTTGATGGAAGAAGCCTATATCATGCAACAGTCGACAGTACAAAACACTGACCTCATTAAAAACTATTGTGACCAAAGGATTCTGGGCTTGCAGCGACTCTTTTCAACTGCATGAATAATTGCTGGAGTGAATTTGTTTGGCCATGAAATGAAAAAGTAATTATACAAAAAGGGGTAAACTGTGTATTTGGTGCTACATGTACATGCCATGAAATACTACAACAGCTACCGCCAAACAAAAGGAATAGATTTTTCATATTTTGTCACCTTCATCAAAAGTGAAAGCCCAGTTTGTGACAAAGGGAAGGGATACCATGGTAATACCGCTCTACATTGGGTTTTAATAAGATCAGGACAGAGATTAAAAAACAGCATATTTAGAGAAAGAAATTATTAATTTAGTAAGTTCTATTATTATTTTGAGACAAACAGCATTGGGGTCTGTGGGATCCCAAACCATGAGGGAGTAAAGCCATTGTCAACAACAGACAAGGGTCAAGTCTTTTCCAGTACTGTACTATTAACATTAAATGTAATTTGTGACTTTGCATCACTGATTACAGGAGATAAATAACACTCAGTTCCTCAAAGTACAGTTTGAGTTAACTACTATTGCTGTGGGAATATAAAAGAAATAAAGGAAAGAATATTTAAAGCGAATTTATATTTTTTTACTAAATGGGAATGTGAAAACGATGTAAATGGGGTCGCTTGTAGTGATGAATCTACAGAATATGAATCAGCAGCAGCTCCCCTAATAATACATTTTATTTTAGGGCGCCTTTCAAAATAGCCAAGGTCGCCTTACAATGAGTTAAAAAACTTTACATGGCTTTGTAGTGAGTTTCAGTTAATTATTTAGGTGCCCAACCCTCAACTTAAATTTTAAATTCCCTCTCACCGCTCTCATTGCCTTGTTTTCATCTGCAGCAGACAGGAAAATCTCTAAAACCCCTACCTGCTCAGCACCAAACAGCAAAAAGACACAGTTAGCGACTAGCTGCTGAACATAGTGGAGCATTTAGCAGCTAAAGAGACAGATATTTCATTCAGGAGTTGGTAAAAGAGCTATAAAAAACGAACTTGTAAATATTGAACTTACATTCTTCACGTGGACAAAAGCAAGATTCCTAATTAATGATAATGTTGCTCCTGTAACTGCTGGATGTGTAAGCAACAGCTTGCTAACCAGTTCACCATATCAACTTAAAATGAGATGATATGTCAATGGTGGGCACACAGCTTGTTTCTGCTGTCCCCAAGTGGCAAAAAAAAACAAACAGAATTATGCTAATGTTAGGATAACTGCAATTATTTGAGTAACGTTAACTGAGCTAGCTAATTCACAGCGGTGTTATAGGCCAGGCATTATCATACTATCTCTTATTTTGACAACAAAGGGCTGTCCAACAACAATTATGCTAATTACGAACAAAACAAACACTTTACTTTAGATATAACAAATAAGTTCGCCTTTTGAATGCCAAATGCAATCTAGTTCCAACTATCAACCGACCAGAGAGGGCGTTGTAACCATGGTTGTAACTTACATTTGTGATTGACAGCGCGGAGGACCAATGAAAACTTTCTGTTAAAGTTACTAGGCATCACGTAATCAAATGCTGCATTCACGTGCTCCTTGGATGGGCCCCTTTACCGAGTTGGGAAGTCGTTCTTCAGATTTGGTGTGTTCATGGGCCTGCGTGGTTTATAGTAAAAATATGGACGGACAACGAAGATGTGTTATTTTTTTTTACTGCTCAGAGCGTTTAAACAATGCGTTAATAGCTGTTTCCAGTATTTCTATGTAGTTTGAAGCTTTATATTGGTGATTTTGTCCCAGACTTGTTTCTGGACCAGTACATTCCCTAAAACAACTAAAAATATTGCTTTACCGGGGAGCCTGGGGAGCTCACCTGGTTGAGCGTGGGCCCCATTACAGAGGCTCAGTCCTTGTCGCAGCGGCCACAGGTTCGGTTCTGACCTGCGACTTATTGCTGCATGTCATCCCCCTCTTTCTCCCACTTTTCTGACTAAGCTGCTTGCTTTACATGACTTGTTATCTACAGTTATCAGGGTAAATGCTAACAAACAACTTTTCTAACTAATCTAATCTAAGCCACTGTACTTGGACAGCAACAAACGGGTACAATCTAATACAATATTACAAATGACTTGTGAACAAAAAAGTATTATGCAATATGTGAATAAAAAAAATGTTTTAGTATCAACCTAACAAGTACTTTAGTCTGCCATGCTACTGCGTTATATGACGCCAACTCGGCAAGTCGTGTAGCAGAAATTTCGCCGACTTTCGAGTTGTTGTCCCGAGTTGAGGTTCACGTACATTTTCCCAGTCGGTTACAAATTATTCCGATTATTCCGACGCTACATGAATGCAGCAAACCTAGCAGCCAGGAAGTGACACTGACAGAGCCTTTCTAAGATCCCGTCTACTGTCGGTAGGTAAATGTTCCGGTTTTGGCACGGCACTAAAACAACTCGAGTGAAACTATCGGGTTTAATCTGTAGAAACATGTCGGGAATGCCCACTCAATGTGGCGCGGCGGACGTTAAAAACAACAGGTCGATTCACTCGGACAGCCTCGACGAGGTCCATAACGTCCCGATGGAAGTGATCATCAGACCGATTCCTCCGGTGCTGGATGAGCTGAAAGTTGAAGGTCTGATGAAAACAATAAAGGTAACAATGTTTTATGTGCTCTTTAAGGTGGCATTAAGATCCAATAAAATGCTTGGCCTACAACACTGCTGTGGATTAGCTCCCCAATGTAAAATCATATTTATACAGGTTCATGTGAATATTTGTGCTATTTTAATTTGATCTCATTCCTCTTCTATTAACGTTACGTAGAGGTTTTATATTAGATGATTTTACATTCAAGGATTTCAAACACATTTTATACTAAATGATCTGATCCATAACTGCAACAACTTAACACCACTTGCACTAGCTAATGTCCACCTTATGTATAGTAAAACAAGTTTTTCAAACCCACTTTTTATTTAAGTTATTGTTATAACTTATTATTGCTTATAAAATAATTATAAAAAAGTATATTTTGTTGCTGTTTTATCTTGTATTAATACTCTAAGCTGCTGTAACAGTTACATTAATAAAGTACTCTATCTATCTATCTATCTATCTATCTATCTATCTATGTATCTATTACTATTTTTTAGGCAGATTCCAACGTTTTTAGACTAAATTTGACAGCTTGTAATCAAAATGAATGAATAAATTAAAATTATTTATGAATGTATGATGATAGTTAGTATTTTCCACAATAATTACATACACACCACCAGGCCATAATGTGAGGAAATAAAATGTACAGAAAATATATATGAACATTAAAATTAATATAGATTTTGTAATGTTTGGTTGGTAGTTTGGGGTTCAGTCTTGATCCTGGATGCATTTTTATACATTCAACTACCCAATATTATTTAAAGTACTTCAAATTTGCTCCACCTCTACTAGCTAGAACTTTGTTATAATAATCTAATAATCAACCAGACCCTGAAAGGGATCATTCTGTATCATGAGTACTTTTACGTTTGATACGTTTGATTTTACGTTTGATGCTTAAAGTACAATTTGCTCATAATAATTCTGTATTTTTTCTGTATCTGAGTACTACCTCCACCACTGCCTATAATGTTCTTACAATATTTCTACAGGAGCATGTTTGTAGTAACATTTAGCTTCTTACTCATACTGTAGTTTCCCTCTTCATCATTACAGTATAGTGTATCATATATTTTTGTAAAAAAAATTTTCAAGACTTTTCTTTGCAATACTTGCATAATATCTGCTGCACACTTGCGGTATGAATTAATTATCAGTTTGTCCTTCCTTCCAGGAGACAGGAGACATCAGTGTTGTTCCTCCCATCGATGTGCTCTGGATCAAAGGCAGAGAGGGGGGAAATTACTACTACTCTTTTGGAGGCTGTCACAGGTTCGCTGCGTATCAGAGGTTGAACATGTCGACCATCCCAGCCAAGCTCATCAAATCAAACGTCTCGGACCTCAGCACTTACTTGGGAGCTTCGACGCCTGATCTGCGGTGATGCTGGAGCAGCAGTTTTCAGAGACTTGGCTCAGGTGGCTCACACACACATACACAGCTTTTTCTCTCTTCTGTTGCAGCTGGGGACTGAAGAAAATTCAAGGAAAAATACTGGCCCAAAGGCCAGAGGAAGATCTTAAGCTAACTTTCTGTGTGTCCTGAGTCTAATACACACTCAAATTCCTGAACTTATATGGTAATCAGAGCTTGAGCTAACTAAGTGTGTGTTCCCAAGTCTATACATATACAGGGGATACAACTATAATAATGGGAATAACACATATTTCAATCAAATATTTCTACAAGACTGCACAGCAAAGAATTTACCAGCAGGGGGAAATGTAACTCTTTAGTTAAACACATGACATTTGTCATTTGAAACCACAGAAATGTAATTTAAAGGGTGCTCATATGTGTGTAAAGTTGTGTTTTTGTAAATTAAACATTATTATCAAGTCGGTCATTTAATACTTAATAATCTTCAAACCCCAGTTGTTCTTGCACATAAAAAGTAATTTAAATGATACGTTTCCTGCAGTTATTTTCTTGTACATCACAGCGCCATCCTGCCATTTCTTTTGGCACAGCAAATGCAGAAATTACATTATTAGTAAGGGGCTAAGTGACACTACATAGTAGGGGTGCACGATTCAGAAAATGTCACGATTCGATATCGATTTTTAGGCTCAAGATTCGATTCAAAATCGATTTTCGATTCAAAAACGATTCTCGATTCAAAAAAACGATTCACAGTATGTAAACGTAGTTACTTTCCCCATGTGTTTGCAGTAGACCTACAATTAAAAAAAATAAAATACAAAAAAAAAATATGAATCGATTTTTGGAATTGTATGAATCGATTTTGAATCGGTAGAGCTTGAATCGCGATTTGAATATGAATCGATTTTTTTTTTTTTTGCACACCCCTACTACATAGATAAGATGGTTGGAAATGTTGAGTCTCTTTTCACAGCGGATGTTTTGACCTGTCATAGTAGGAAAAGCATTAACAATGTTACATCTGTTACGTTCAAGTGTCCCAGTACACTGTGGCAGTGAGCCAGCATGTGCAATACCAGGACCCTGGAACTGAAGCAGCTTAATGGAATTCAGCTATCATTCTTTTTTTTTTTACTTACACGTGCTTTTCCTTGCGGTGACATGTCAAAATGTGTTCTATGAAAAAAAAGGCTTATTGAATCCACCAGTGGCTTTCCTTCAAGTACACCTTTGGAGCTCGTTCTACTGAGCTCTGGGAAAAGATTTAAATGTTGTCACACATTGGAGTTATTTTCGTCTGAAATTACATCAAAAGGTGCCTGTAGTCAGTCTCTTTTTTTTTGTGGCACTAGTGCTAATTTAAAAAAAATCAAATGGTGCGGAGCTGCTTTGTGTCTACATCAGAATGTGAGGAGGAAATGTGCATTATTTCAATAACTAAAACGAGCCTGTAAAAGTACTAATAATTAAGTAGGACCAAATGTTGCAACAAGGTATCAAAACTGTATAAAATCTTATGCACTGTCAACTTTGATTGTGATGTTTCAGACAGCACATGAAGGTAATAGAGAGGAGCCTGTAGAGCAGATGGTTTGCAGAATGACTCAGGTGTTAGAAGAACATCAGGCTGACGTCTTGTGTCAAAATGCAAGATGTTGTTGAGTCTTGCCAAGTCTTTCTTACTTACTCGTCGTCTCTGGATCCCTCATGTCATCTTCCAGTCTTGCTGCTGTCGTCCAGGTCCGTTCATATAAGAACCTACCTAAACCAAAATCTTTTCTCACTTCCTTAAAGTACCATCAGATGAAATCATTTTACAATTTTTTGTAAAAAGAAGCTGATTGTTGGCTGTCCCTGATGCTTTAAGAGTACACGTGTTCCACTTACAGTAAATAACATATAGAAGCCTTTTGCCTTCCTTAAACATGTAAAACAATGACGATAATGGTTTGTTCTGCTGTGATGAATAATCTTAAGGTACATGTTTGTTGTTGGTATCGGACTTGAGACAGGGCCCGGCTTATTAAATCAAGTCAGTTCCCTTTCCCCTCTGTCTTGGAGGAAGGAACTGTAGGTTTGCAGAATAATGTAAGTAAAATATACACGCAGGGCATTGCAGAGAAACGAGGCCTTTTCCGACGTCAGCGCCTTCACAATGCGAGCTCCGAGCTGCTTGATGGTCTCCCTTTGTGGCCATCGAGGAAATGAAGGGAGACCTGAGGGCAGCTTTTACCGACCGGCCCTAAAGGACTCTAAATTTCTCCTCTGAATCGTCGCGTGTGAGAAGACTTCCTGTGGCTCGCTCACTGTCTGGAAGTAACTATATCCTCAAAGGGTTTCTGACACGCAATACCGGTATGAAAAAAATATATTGCACCTGTTGCTCCGTGGAGCAGTTTCCATGGGTGGTTCTGTACGCTTTTATCTTTGAGGATTTAAACAGATCAAGGAGGTTTAGGGGTCTAAGAAGAGGAAGTGTTTGTGGCCATTTTCTTTTTTACAAATGGTTTGTGGCTGTGGCAATTCTCATATACTTTCTTGCAGTCTGTTGTTGTATTGCTCAGTGATGACTTAATAAAATTAACTTGTGGTGACTACTTTGTGTTTCGATGAGATTTGGTGAAGCTCTAAGAAGGGTTTGATTTCCTCTGCTCAGTATAGTTTCTCTCCTGCAACATCACTACAAAACAAGATTATTTGTAATTGCTGTAACCAAGAACAATATGACTAATTAAGAAAGAATATAAAACAGTGCTGATTGATATTGAATTGTTTTGTTTTTTTTATGTGCAAAAAGTTCAAATAGTTCTAGTCGTTCTAAAATGTTTTGCCCTTTTGAATGGTATTTTGAGGGACCCTTTGAGGGGCTCTAAGCAGCAACGTGTTATGTGCATGATGTGGACAACATATTATACGTAGATTAAGTGCTTAAATTCAATTTTGGAGATAGAGAGAGGATCACTCATTCCTGTCCATGCACTCACTACACTGTCTGCGGTGACATTGTTTTTACTTTTGGCATCCCACCAAATTGTTTTACCTATGTGTTGCGTGGTACCAGTGTTGTACACATTTAAAAGATGAATTGCTCTATTAGTTTTTACTGTAACCAGGTTGGAAATAATAGGCTGTGCATTGAAACAGATGAATTTACCAGTTGTTTAAAATTTTACAAGCCTGCTTTTTCTTCTTCTTTTTTTCATCATGGCAGATTTCTCTAGGGATTTATAATTGTTTTAAAGGTGATAAAAGATTGCTAGAGAGAGCCTTTCCCTATGTCTTCTAATCACTGCTGAGTCTATAAAATGATCCAGTGGCAGAATAAAACTACCTTACAAGATCTTATTCATTTGATTCTGGCTGTCCTGTAGAGTATGTCTACATTTAAAATACAGCTAAAAAAACAATCTCTGGTTAGCCAGCGCACCCATTTGTTCCACTTGGGGAGGCACTACAACCAAATCCTCTTGAAAGAGTGTGTGGTGTTTGAGCCGATGAGGACTTCTTACAGCTTCCTATCCGGAATTCCCTCCACGACTACTGGTGGCTGCTGCAGGCGTGTAATTTGTGCCAGATTTGCAATGCCGGATCCGCCCTCTGACCCCCGCACTGTGTGCTCTGTGCAGTGGCGGAAGAAGTATTCCGATCCTTTACTTAAGTAGAAGTACTAACCCTACACTGTAAACATTGAAAATGCTACTTAAGTAAAAGTATGTAAGTATGATGTAATGTACTCAAAGGATTGAAAGTACTCAATGCAGAAAAATGCCCCATGTGACTGTCAAACAGTTATATATTATATCATTAGATTATTATTTCTCGTGCATTAATATGAAACCAGGATTGTACTGTTGTGGTTTTTTGAGGTGGAGCTAATTTTTAACTGTTTATTACTCTAACTAATGATTATTATCATTATGGAATAAATCTGCTGATTATTTCTCGATTAATCGATTGACAGTTTAAATTGGTAAAAACTCTGAAAATAGTGAGAAACGCCACCACAGATACTCAGAGCCCAAAGTGACACCCTCACAATGTTTGTTTTGTCCAACCAACAGTCTAAACCTCAAAATGATTAAAATGCATTTAAACATCTACAAGGAAATCCTCAAATTTTAAAAGTTGTAACCATGAAACGGTTATCAAAATAGTTGCCTATACATATTCTGTTATTCAATTAATCATTTCAGCTGTAATGCGCTAATGAGTTATGTGTGCAAAAAACAATTGTAAAGTAACTTAAGTTCTCAAATATTTGTAGTGGAGTAAAAAGTACAATATTTCCCTCTGAAATGTAGTAAGGTTGAAGTATACAGTTGCATGAGAAGAACATACTCAATTAAAGTACAAGTACCTCAAATTTGTACTGAAGTACAGTACTTGACTAAATGTACTTAGTTACTTTCCACCACTGTGTGCTCTGTGACACATTGTGCCTTAACCTTTGTCTCTATGTAGCTTTGTGAAAGTGTATATGAGGTATAATAGCAACAGGTTGTATTTCACACAAGCTTCAAGCTTGCCCTGCCAATCAGAGTGAACATATTCACTGGACAGGGCTCCACTATCAAAGGACCAGATGACTCATCAGAAGGCATTGTCTGTGGCCAAACATATTATCATGCACTTCACATCAGCCTTGTCCTCTAACAGCACTCTGTTAACTTCAGCTGTAGGTGTAAGCAAAGCCCCAAATCCCTGCTGTGACATCACACATCTGAGTCCACATACAACAGAACAGCAAGACAAACCTGCTCCGCCAGGGAGGTGGGTGATGTGTGTCTACTTCCAATGTTCATCAACAGGGCTCCAGCACCTTAAGAAACACAAATCCGCCGCTAACGGATGCCTGATAATCAAACAAGATCAAACATAAAGTGCATAAACCATGAAACCACAGTACAGATCTCCTCTACGAATGCTTTGCTGAACAAGCATGAGGGACAATATGTGATCCTTGGCTTTACCTCAACACAACCTTAGCTCTAACCCCAGCCATTTTTCTCTGTAACACCTGACCATAACCTATTCTAAGGGCCCTGACACACCAACCAGACGGGCCGACCGTCGGCAGAAAAGCCAGTCGGACTGATCAGTTGGGTCCCCGAGGTCCAAAAAATGCCTCCGAACACACTGAGGCGACGCCGACCTGAGCGTACGCTCTGCGCGTGCGTGAAACGTAATACGTCTCCATAGCAGCAGGCGGCGCTGCTCTGTATTGTTTCCATTAACAGTCTGATTATTTCCCAGAAAATGAAAACCGGCAGCTGATTGGACGAACACGTCACATGGTTCTTTTTTCTCCGGAAATTCACAGCCAGACTGTCATGGCGACTTGTTCAGAATACGATCTCATATTGTACTAAAATAGTTCACCGAAATGTGTTTCTGAAAACATTTTAAGGGAGAAATAGGCCATGCAGTTGCTGAATCTGTCTTCATTTCAGATTGACAAAGGTCAGTTTAAAAGATTTTCGTCAGATTTTGAGAGGCTCATCCGCTCCCCATTTCCGGGTGAGTCCCGACTGCCCTGTCCCCGACTGAACATGTTGGGTCGGCCCAAATGAATGCCGACGGCTCCTCGGACAGCCGACGGCACGGGACACACCGAACAGACTCGAGTCACGGACCTCGCCAGACGGCCCGACGCCCGATTATCGGGCTGGTGTCTTCTCTCTAAGAGTCAGGGGAGACAGACCTCCCAAATCCCATTCAAAGACTCAAACCAATAGTGAGTTAGTCCCGTTTGTCAATACTTTCTCAGCCTGTCTGTCGCTCTCTGTTGCCTCAAGCCCATTTGTTTCTACTGAGGACATAGATGTTTAAAACAGGGTCCTGATTTTATAATTTCAATTTTATAAAAGTCTACATAATTTCCTAAATAGCTGGGCACTGTAGTGTTTGGCAAACTTGACTTAAACTGGAGTAAATAGTGTATTTGTTGGCGACTATTTGTATGTCACACAGTGCAACGGTGTGGCTCACTGATGTGTTTTTTAATAGTTTTTGGACAACAATAGAGCTCAGTAATAGTAATATATAGTAATATACTATATCTGGCTTTGGCTACACAGGCAATACTAGCTAACTAGTTAGTAGGATCCATTTATTGTTGGTTTCCAGCTTTTATTTAGACCAATGAGAATTTGGTCGCACAAGAGCTTATCGACTAACCAACCGACCAACCGACCAGAAGATGTCAGCCCTACATGGATGCGGTACCACATTTCATGACAACCCATCAAATAGTTGTCGAGACATTTCACTCAAAAGTCAGAGCATCACCAAAGTTATAAGGATTTGTCCCCTGGGGAACAGGAATTTTTGTACCAAATATGACAAAAAATGAATTAGTTGTTGAGATATTTCACTGAAAGCCAAACATGTCAACCTAATAGTGGCATTAGAGGAAAAATCTGAGCATCACCAAAGTCATTAGGATTCATCCTCTGGGGCACATGAATGTCTGTACCAAATGTCATGGCAGAGTCCATCCTGTAAAGTGATGGACAGACAGACTGACACTGCCATCTATAGAGTGGCAAAACACGCAACAGAGCAGAGATAGAAAACTTTCCTCGGACAGAGCATGCTGTCCTCGGAGCGATCTGAAGCACAACAACACAGGACTCAGTGGGTGGCAAAGCCAACATGCTGTCGCCTCATCAGGATGGACAAATGGAGCTACTTCTTCCGGACGAGCAAAGGAGTGTTTCACAGTTCCATGAAATAAAATAACTTCTGTCTTAAGTCCCAATTCAAAAAGTCAAAACACACACACACACACACTGGTTCACACGCCCCACAAAGACGTACAATAAATACTGCGTCTTTATAGGTCCTTGTAAATGTAATAAACCATGCAGCAGCAGCAGCAGCAGAGAGTCTGAGACTTGCAGCATAATTAGTTTGCTGATAGTTGAGGAGATTTGTTGACCTTTTAATGTGTTATTACTGCATCATATCAGATATCACAACAAATTAAAATCAGTTTGTGTATCTTTCATAGCTCATAATGTTTTTTTTATTAACTTGTATGAAGTAAAATCTCTGGAGACCCCCCCCCCCTTATTTTTGCTAATTGAAATATTCGCACAGCCTTTGCTACAGCTGATTCCTGTTTGGTTCGTGTCCTTTGTAAGACCTCCGAGCTCTTTCAGCAGACAGTTTAGGTGTCTGATGTCTGACTGTTGATGCAGCTGAGGCACACTGAAGTGGTTGAATGTGGCTGGAGAAGACTGGAAGGACTACATTGTCCATTTGCCACTGTTTTGTTTTTTTGAACTCAGGGCAGCAAGCAAATACATCCTTGCCATTCCAGGATCATCTGCTCAATGTTTATTTACTCACACTTCACTTTCTCCTGCTGCCTGAGCTCTGCTCCTAAGTGTTGTATACCTGTATTTTGCGGTGGAAGAAATATTCTGATCCTTTTCCTAAGTAAAGATAGCAATGCAAAATAGTTAAAATACTCAGTTACATAAGAAGTACAGATTATTTACTCCAGCTAATCTACGCCCGTTTGTTGCTGTGCCATAGTGGTACGAGGTCAAAAATAAGGCAGACGTCTTGAAAAAGATATTCAAATTAAAGAACTTCTCACATTTGACTCAACAATTTCCATTGGAAATTTGAGAATTGGCAAGACAAAGAGAATTTACGTACAGTTTTCCAAACACCGGCACAATTATAAGTAGGTGGATGTAGATGTTGAGCAAGCTGAAGTCTCGTGGAGGTATTAAGTTCATTTTGGTCTTGTGGTTTACCAGCCAACAGAAACAAAACTCAGTGGGTGGCAGCACCATAAACATGTCAGACTAATACAGGATAGTAAACTGTAAAATAACTGAAAAGCAAACGTTGGTCCCTAAATGCCATTAAAAGACTCTATAGCCCTTTACAGTTGAATTTTACAACTTTATAATCATGCTCCCGGTCCAGAAACATTCATTTCATACAAAACAAGAGTTCCCTTCATCCTATACATAAAGTACAGCCAGTGGTGGAATGTAGCTAAGTACATTTACTCATGTATTGTACTTAAGTACAATTTTAAGGTACTTTCTTTGACAAATCTTACTAATTTATTTATTTTTTTACTCCAATACTTGTATTTTTACAGCTATAGATACAAATTACTTTGCTGATTAAAAATGTACATATACAAAAACATTGAATCAGTTTATAAAAAAAAGATGCATTTTTAAACTAGCCAGCACTACACTACATAAAGTATTGAAAAATTAGGTCCAAGTTGACCAGCAGGCATTATGATTCTACTTATTCAATAATATTTCACTTAATGGGTGTCTTCTGTCTGCTTGCTCTTGTGGGAATTACTGGAATTGTTGGGTCTTTGTAAATTATAGAATGTGGTCTAGACCTACTTTATCTGGAAAGTGTCTCGAGATAACTCTTGTTATGATTTGATACTATAAATAAAATTGAATTGAATTCTGCATATAGTTTTACTTTTTATATATTTTGCGGCTAACACTGATGTACTTCTTATGTAACTGAGTATTTTAACTATTTTGCATTGCTACCTTTACTTAGGAAAAGGATCAGAATATTTCTTCCACCACAAAATACAGGTACAGCTTACTGCAATACTGTTTATCTGGAAGTCGCTTTGGTTAAAAGCATCAGCTAAATAAAATGAAATGTGAATGTGATACTGTGTCTTGCAATACTACTGAATTACACAGTGCCAATGTTTCTTTAATATGTCTGAGTGATAAATGTATAACTCACTTTATCTTTTATAGTGTAGGCCTATTACTTTAATATCCATGTGCAATTCTGGTGCATTTGTGATTTATAAGAGTAAGGCGTATATTTGTGATTTATTATGTGAGTCTTTTCACTGGAGAGGTTACTGTAACACTGTGTGTGTGTGTGTGTGTGTGTGTGTGTGTGTGTGTGTGTGTGTGTGTGTGTGTGTGTGTGTGTGTGTGTGTGTGTGTGTGCTGCTTGCAGCTCCTCCCATCCAGCTATAAGAGCCCAGTTGAGCAGGTAGTCCTGGTCCATCCCTAAAATAGGCCAGTCCAAAAACTAACTTAAGTCGGTCAGCTTTATTAAAAACGTCCTTCTTTCCGCAGGTGGTTACATGCAGCGTGTGGGCCCTATTGAGATGTAGGATTGGTCCCTTCGTTTGTTGTCGGTCTTAACTACCAGAGGATTTGTGGCCGGGACTTGTATAACTTGTGAAGATGACTTTCGCCATGCTGCGGCCCGTGGCGACACACTTGATCTATTCTGACTTCACCATCACGTCCGAGGATGATGAAAACCGCAGCGAAAGCGACGGCAGCTCGGAGCAAAGTTACTGTGGCTCCACCAAAAAACGCAGAAGGATTTCGCACCGACTGGAAGGGCAGACCCCGGTGGTGGTGAAACAGAGGAGCGCAGCTAACGCCAGGGAGAGAGGCAGGACCCAGAGTGTCAACACCGCATTCACAGCTCTCCGGACTCTCATACCCACCGAGCCAGTGGACAGAAAGCTCTCCAAGATTGAAACTCTCCGACTGGCATCCAGCTACATTTCCCATCTGGCCAACGTGCTTCTTCTCGGAGACGGCGGCGCTGATGGACAGCCCTGCCTCGGCGCGGTTCATGCGCGAGGAGAGAGCGGGGCGCAGCAGCCGCGGACCATCTGCACCTTCTGTTTGAGCAACCAGAGAAAAGGGGTAAATTCTGTTGTTCTGCATATTCGTAGTCAAGCCGGCTTAAAATTCAGTGCAGTTTAAATACAACTGATGTGTTCAATGTGCTATATATATATATATATATATATATATATATATATATATACATATCAAAGTGTACACAGGCCAGTTGTTGTCTTGATCATGCTTTTATGAGAAGCTTTCGTCTAATGCAGTATCTGTTTATCTTTCAATCTTGACCACTTTTGTGTAACTTCATTATTTTGTCTTGGAGTGTGTGCGTAAAAAGACCTTTACGCACGGCACATTGGCGCTCGCTGTAAATTCCTCACACAGTCAGACACAGATGTTTTTTTATTCTTTTACTACTGTGAGATCTTCACTGTGGTTCAAAACATAATGTGATATACAACATGAGTATGGCCTTTCACTTTGCATTTGGGCATTAATGTGACATCAAACAGTGAAGCTGAAAAATGTTTTGTAGAAAATAAACATTTATTATGTCTTTGTTTCCCTAAAAAATGACAATGACTTCTGGTGCAGTTACATTAATGTTGCTGAATATTTATATGACTGAGACGTTTCTCTTTTTTTCCAGATAAAGGATGCCAAAGACTGTTTAAAAATGCGAGGGCTGGGTCCGCTGCGAATGAGACGCTGACTGAAGACCAGCGAATGATTAGCAACCTGAAAATCCTCAAAGACTTTCTCAGGGAAGAGTCAACGCTGGTGTTAGCACAAACACTCACACCAACACACACATGCTGGATCAAATGATGGAAACAAAGAAGAGACTATTTATACTTGACTGAGAAAATGTAAGCATAAGCCTTTCAAAGATGCAGTGCATTTGTTTGAAACTTATGAGTTTTTGTCCTTTTTTTGCCCCTCGAAAGTTTAAAATAAAATATATTTTATCAAAATAAAAGCTGTTATTTTCCTGCTTCCCAGGTTTTTCCGGTGACAACAAGAAACAGTTTCATGAAGAAAACTCAATGTCAAAATATATGTCAGATTGTATTAATGACTGGGACATTGATGTAAAACTAAATACATGCAGAGTAAAATTATAAAATTGACAAAAGAAAAAAATAGAAAATGTTTATTTCTGGGATCAACAATCTTTTGACACTTTCTCTGTTTCAAGCTGTTACTGCAGATTGGAAAATTACATAAAATACCAAATTAAATTTAATGAGAAACTTTAACATTCTTTGTCTGACACCTAAATGCTCAAATAACAAACTGTATTTATCTTCAGCTCCATTTGCAAATATACTTAACGATCAACTTAGTGGTATAAAATGTCTTTTATGTCTTAATGGAAAGATGTCTCACACACACACACACACACACACACACACACACACACACACACACACACACACACACATTTCCACTGTTTCCAGTAATGTTGCCAAGACGTCGTTTATGAAGCGCGCAGAGCCTCAAGGTTTCTGGTGTCAATGAATGGTGTATTTTTTTTCCAGATCTCACGATGGCTGTTTTTTGAAGTCTGTTATCGATTAGTCACGGCAAATAGTAGCCCACACTCTGCTCGGAGCCCCCAACACAGCTGTTGGTATGTCAGAGGGATAAATCACTGCTGTGGGCCCAATGGACAGGGAGAGATGGGGTGAGAGGTCGGAGGTCACGCTGGAGCACAGAAGTGAAACCCTGCTGATGTGTAATCATGGAAAATGACGCAAATATAATGCTGCCGTTGATCCTGAAGAAAACTTTCTCTGAATTTATATGAATGGATTAGTTCACGTGTCAACAGTGGTTGAAGATTTCCTCTGAAGTTCATACCGAGGTTCTTACTATCACTATCATCATGACAGTCTTATTCATTTGCTTACATTCAGCTGCAAAGGCTTCTATGGGGCAGCCGTGGCTCATAGAGCGGTCGTTTAACAAACGGAAAGTTGGTAGTTCGATCCCTGGCCCTGGAGTCCCATGTCGAATGTCCTTGGGCAAGACACTGAACCCCGAAGTGCTCCCGATGCTGCGCCACTGGAGTGTCAATGTGTGTGAATGTTTATCTGATGAGCAGCTTGTACGGCAGCATCAGCCACAGTGCATGGATGTGTGTGAATGGTTCCTGTACTCTGTAAAAGGGCTTTGAGTAGTCGTTAAGACTAGAAAAGGGCTATATAAATACAGTACATTTACTTTTATATTGTCTTGCAAGGTGGTCTCCATAGCACAGAGACGATTCAGACCTCTTTCACTGGGAAACATTTCATAAGTGCGGAGATATCCGGCTGCTAAGCAAAAGCAGCCCAGTCTCTGCGGGCCTGTCTCTGTCTTTTCCAGTCTGAAAAAGACAGTGTTGTGATCAGTCCAACAGGCGGATTGCAGCTCAGACACACAGACAGCTGAGCCCAGGTTCCTGTCTGGCATCGCTATGAATCAGACGTGCAAATGTAATCCTCAAAATGACGAAGGGAGGCTCCCCGGTGACACAGGAGGCTGTATGGAAAGTGAATTTTAGGGTAGTTTAGTTAGAGGTGCATGCTGGGGGTTCGAGCTCCCCTCTATCCCCCATCCCCCACCTGCCCTGTCAGGCTAATTGGAATTTGCTGTGCTAAGTCCTCCATGCTCGGGTCCCCGGGGCCTCCTCAAATGGCTCCCCGAGGCTCCCCCCGGCAGGAAGACGTCACAGAGGCACAGGAAGGGAAAACAACGCACAGCCGACCTCTCTGAGGAACTCTCTGTGCGGCGAGCTTTGGGTCAGCGCCAGTCTTGACTTCATCCGGCGCTGGGGCCCAGATGTACTGCTCTCTGGTGGTGCTTTTCAGCATGAGCGAACCAAATAGTGAGACTTCCACCATTTCGGAAGTAGACAGTTTTTTTTTTCTTTCAAGATGACAGGTAACAAATTGATGGCAGAGAGCATCAGAGGAGATGAGGGAGAAATAAGGTCAGGGTGGATGTGTTTAACATGTCTGACAGGCGAGGAGCCACCTGGGGACCACTGCAAAGGTTTACTGCTTCGATTCGGTGAGTTTTTCCTCTTCCTCGGACGCTCGCATCTCTTAATCCCAAAAGGGATTTTGTGCAGGAAGAATTTCAGCACAGCTGAACTGAAGCTAGATGGCCGATCCTCCTCCGGCCAGATTTATGACCTGAGATGAAAAACTACCTCGACAGTCTATTGTTTTGTGGAAGATGGAAAAAGAAAACAAGAACAAAACGCTTGGTTACTTTGCTTTGTCTGCTATATTATGTCATGTCTTTGAAGGATGAAGCCTGAACTCACCCCTGCAACCCAAACTGAACATAAAGCACAGAGACTACTTACTTATCTTTACCCAGTACTAATTGGTTGTTTTGACCCAGTTTACCTTTAAAACTGTCGCAAACACTGTACTATTAGTTGTATAAAACGATGATAAAAACAGCAAAGGATACACTTAACAATCTGTAACAAATAGTGATGCTACTATATACTTATACACAGCATTTCAGAAGGAAATATTGTACTTTTTACTGCACTACATTTATTTGACACTTACTTACTAGTTACTTTTTTACGTAAAAAAAACACATGATATGATGCGGTACTATACTACTAATCTACCCAATAGTATACGAAGTATCTAAAATTGGCTCCACATGGACAAACTACACTATTACAATTATTTTACATAGTGGTAAAACAGAATAATAAAATATACTTCCACTCCACTACATTTTTACATTTCACATGTACATTTAGCAAATAATACAGGACTTATACTTGTAATTGGAGTTTGTTTACATTGTTGTATTGGTACTTTTACCAAAGTAAAAGATCGTAATACTTCTTCCACCACTACATGTACAGTAGCATTAAAAAGTAGAGTAGATTATAACAGATTGCAACCATATCAGATTTAAAATAAACAAATATTTTAAGAAGATATGTGTTCAGGATTTGGATGCAAGATGGCTGCACTGCAGTAATAAAGTTGAAACAAGTTTATTGCACAATAAAGCTCACTTTAGAGTAAACCTAAAACTATTGTGTGTGTAAGATTTGTCTTCTTTATGTTGCCCATTAAGAAGCTCAGTGCGTTATTGTAGGTAACAGATTGCAGTTTAGTGTTCTTGTTTCTACCTTTGCAGAGAGTTATTTGTGCATAAAGTAAATGTAGAAGAAAATGACATAATGTAACATATCAGCCTGTTCATGTTGATTGACTAATAGTTATAGGTCTAAACAAACAGAAGAGGAAACATGTTGGAAACACTCCTGTTGAGCAATGGCTCCATGAAAACATCTCTTCAGATTAAACACAAATCACTGCTCTGACTGTTCAAACTTCTTCCTCTCCTTGCCTCGCCAAAAGAAAAAGCTAAAATAGATGATCCAGAAACAGGGAAGGATGTAAAGTGTTTTTTCAACGTCATCTGGGAGTGCAGTTCCGATTCCCAGATGGGTGCTTAATGTCAGCATTTTGTAGTCTTGCCAGAGAGCTCTTGTTAGAAACAGACCTGCACATGGTAATATTTCAATGGCTTCTGCTCTCACAGTCAGTTTCAGCATGTTTCAAACACTCCCTGGCTGGGGAGATGGCCCCTTGCTCCACCTGCATGTCAAAGATATTAATGGTTCTGAGTCACTTTGTGGCTCAAGACTCAGGTACCTTGCTTCCGCTTTGACTGAACATGACCGCTTTTCCAAACGGAGGAGGAGGACTTCTGTCTGCCCGACAGTCAGCTGAGCCTCGGTGGGGGAGAAAATCCTGTCTGTGGAGGCGGTTCTGTCTCCTCAAACATACAAGAACAATGTTTTTCATGTGCCAGAGAGTTTGGCAGGGCCTTCAGACAGAGGGAGGATGATGGAGGGCTGTACAGTGAATAGGATGGGTGGGTGTGGGGAGCTGGTAAAAAGGAAATCCCTGAGAAGAAATTAGGGAACAATACAGACTGTCGTAACATAGCTCTGTTCTGATGCAGGCTTGGACAATCAACCTCCCGCACTCAGCAGCCTGCCAAAGCCTAGAGGCAGAGGTGAGAATCCAGTAATACAGACATTTTATTTTTTTTTTGCTTCCTTAAACAAACAATTGAACAGGGAGTGTATTGCAGCTCTGCAGCCTCACAAACACAGGAATCATTTCAGTTACAGTCGTATTCAGTACAGAACAAATGTATTATCTAGATCAAACAGGAGAATCATATCATCCTCTCTGGCATGCGTGACAGCATATATTTATTATAGTGTATGTTTGAGATGTCTCTGTGTGAGTGTGTGTTAAATTAGATTTAAAAATTGATATGAAATCGCCAACAATTTTAGGCTTTATTTAGATTATCTTTGTTAAAGTAAGTGATTTTATTTTATTTATTTTATTACGGTAGTAGTGTTTTCCAGAGTTTCTTTGGTCATTCTGCTACTAAGTAAATAATTAGCTATAGTTACTTTGTTATGGTGGCAATATACAAAAATATGCAAAGGGCAACAAAGACTGGGGTATTTCTTGGGGACGTTATTTTACAGATCCATCATGGTGTCAGTCCAGACCTTCGAAACACAAATCAAATGGGCAACATTGTCAAGGTGGCGAGTAAAAACATTGGTGAGCGTCAGTTTCTTTGTCAGACATTTTTCATAACGAATCTAAAGCTTCCTTTGTTTAAGGAATTTCACTTCCTGTCCTTGTCAGAAATACAGGTCTCTAAAAATGAGGTGCAAAATGTTCAATTATCCCACGTGTTAATAAATGCTCTTAATTCTACAAAAAAAACATAAACTCAATCATGGTTCCAAGCTTGTCCCTATTCTTTTTGCAGCATTGTCTCTGCTTTTATCACATAAAGCTTTTAGAGTATTCTGTATTGCATGTGCTGTACAAGTCTTTAGTTGTCCTATTGTGTTTTTATTGTGTTTATGTTTCCTTGCTGCTGAAAGAATTCCTCATGTCTGACAATAAATATCTTATATGGACTGAACTGAGAAGGATTTGTTTTCGTTTTTAATGTGTTTTCTGGGTTAATTAAAAAATGGCCCAAATAATCTCCAAGTATCACCTATCAGCCTCTCCAGCACTGAAACATTGGTACTGCTAAGGTCCATCAAAGAGCTATATATCTGTCAAAGCCCAGTAAACATGCACACTCTTCATGGGAAAGTCTCTGTGTACAGGGCCTGTGGGAGAGATGGCGGAACCATTGGGACGTTTCATTTCAGCAAACAGAGGATTTCCTCAATCAGAGGCTAAAGAGTGTGCAGTGAACAACCTTGCTGACAGAAACATGGAGACCTACGCTAGCAGCTGGGCGTGCTAACAACCTCTGGGATTTACTGTGGCGTGCAACACCCTTTAGCTACAGCATGGAGAGCCAGAATCAAACACATACTGTACATGCACACATCACACGTGCACTCACTAACCCTAACACCAACAAGTAAACCTTCAGAGAATCACAACTTTGATAAGTCTTATGAACTTCCTTCCTAGTGACACTATTTCCTTTTAACACATACTTTGTATAACTGTAAAACTCCCTTGTGCTTGATTAAGATGTTTTAATAAATGCAGCACAGAACACCTGCAGTGACCGACAAGTGAGAGACATTTAAGAAATATGGAGCATGATGCTTTTGTATTTGCTATCTCTCATGCTGAGATTACTCCCTGTCATAAAATCTAAACTCGCTCACAGCTGCAGTTACCGGTGTCCAATAGGAAGCGGCCAAAAAATCCTCATGTCCACTGATGTTCAATGTTAACATCAGTACATTTCTACGTCCCTGCGCTCGCTGTGCCAGCTGCTGCTGAATGATGCATTGTTTGATGCAGATGGTGGAATCCAAAGACCTCACTCTTCCCTTTTCCATAAAGCCAGTCTGCTATTAATAACCATATATCGACCTCCTTTGTCAACAAGAGCGACACCTACAAATAATATGCTTGAGGGGGACAATGGGGAGTTCCCTGCGATGAAAACAACAGGATGAGCCAGCTTCATGAGTGTGTGTGTGTGTGTGTGTGTGTGTGTGTGTGTATTTGTGCGCACGCACACTTGATTGATGTGAGCCTTGGTATGTTGGATGGTTAGTTTCTTGAAGAAACATCTCACTGACAAACTACTGTAAGTAAAATCTGTTTTAGCAAATTTGTGAGACCTGTTGCAGCTTATTTCTACTTATAACAGATTCATGTTTTTATCTATTTCATGTGGGGAAAATTGCAAATCTATTTAATTTAAATATACATGCTAAACTGCCTAGATAACAACATACTGTACAGCCTGATCTTATCTTTATTCTTACTGGTTGCAGTCTTTTCATTGCATTTTGTATTACATGTATAGTTTTCACACATTCTGTTGCCTTATTGTTTTTTGTATGTTTGTCTCTGGTTGAATGGGTCCGTTTCACGTTGTTGCATCTGTAACGCCCCAGCTAACTGTGGGGGAGATAGGCCACAGCTAGCATACAAGAATTTCAGGTGCTGTTAAATGAGCAACAATTTAGTTTTGTACTTCCATAAGGTTGGTGGACTCACAAGAGATTCACAGATTTTAAACAGCACACTTTGTAAAGCAGCCTAAAATTGGTGGAGGGCCCCTTTAAATAACTCTGCCTTGCTAAAAATAAATTATTTTGTGTGGATAAAGATCTGAACTGAACTGCAAGTGTTAAGGAAGTGACCCAAAATTCAAATGTTTTGTGAAAAATGTATAAACGAGTATTAACACAGTATGCACTGCTGTGAAGCAACACATGGTGGCAGATTTTCCTCAGATAATGAATGCCTCCAAACTATACTAACCTTCACTAACTTGAAAGCTAAATTGTGCCACATTTACAGGAAATGAGTCCATTTTAAGTGAAGTGAGAACACCCCTTGTTACGGCTAACTCCGTCAATCATGTCACAGAAGGTATTGCTGATTAAGGTGAGTTAAGTTTAAGTATAAAATTTGAGCTTGTAACATTTTAATAATATTGTATTGATCATTTCCTCCACTATACAAACTAAAGTAGTTCAGTCAGTGTATAGATGCTGTTTGTGTTTTGATTATCTCAGCTGCTGTTGGTGCATTATGCAACCCAGAATCAGCAGGAA
Source organism: Sander lucioperca (assembly GCF_008315115.2). Classification (NCBI taxonomy): domain Eukaryota; kingdom Metazoa; phylum Chordata; class Actinopteri; order Perciformes; family Percidae; genus Sander; species Sander lucioperca. The sequence goes on from NC_050184.1 coordinate 32,214,348, forward strand.
ATGCAAACTGCAAACTGCTATGAAGATGTTGTTCTGAAGTGTGAGTATCCAGGTGTTGACATTGACACTGTGGATTACCACTTTGTGGCATGGTACAAGGTCAGTGATCCCCTTCATTAATGTTGCTAAATTTAAGCTACAATAAATGGCACAATAATAGTTTGTTTTATCTTGTGTGTCAGTGATTTTCATTTAATCTGACAAATTAATTTTTGGTTGTTACTTTAAACAGCTCACCAACCAGAAGAGAAAAAATGGAATCATCAGAAAGGCTAAAGATGACAATACCACGAAGTACTACAGCTACCGTCGTTCACCCCGACCCAGTTTTGGAGAGAAACACAGTTTGTTGCTCCCCAGGGTGACAACTGAAGACTCAGGCACCTACGAGTGTTGCATCGGTGCAAATGTGGGGAGTCAAAATCAGGATCTTACAGTCAACCTAATGGTTCACGGTAAGCTATGAATTTAACTTACACCACACTTAAAGACTCAATTAAAGCATCTGAACTGAGCTACAAACATATCTAGATAGTATGTTGATAAGGTTTTTGATATCTCATCTCTAGTGTTGGGTATAATGAGGGCCGGCCCTAGACTTTTGGGGGCCCTAAGCAGGATTTGGTTTGGGGGTCCCCCCTCAATATAATGTGTAGCCACTTAACTTGACAGGGAAAGTAAATATTAGTTTAAGCACACATAATGTACAAGTAAGCATGTAAAGACTAAAGTGAGACAACATCTTTACATAGACACTGGAAAATGCAGTATTTGTCTATTGGCTTACCCCCTAACCCTATGATTGGTCCTTCTCAGATCCTTTTGTTTGATCTGGTTAAAGTTTAATGCATATTCTATTCTGTTTACTTACTTTTCATCGTGGTGATAATGGGTATAGATAGTTTGACGTACTGTATGTCTTGTCCCACACTGTCCCACAGCAACACTAAAATAATATAGCATTAATAAGAGAATTGAAACAGATATTTAAAAGTAATGCAAAAGTTACTTTCTCTAGTAACTTATTACTTTTAGCTTATACGCAGTAATTGGTAAAGTAATTCAATTCAACCTGATCTCACAGAATTCCATGAAATGAACACGGCCCCTTAACTCAAAATCTGTGGCAGTTTCACGGAAACGCAAAAAATTCTGTGATGGGCCCACGGAAGAATTCCGTGAAATGAACACGGCCTATCCCTGTTATATAATGCATCTTCAGATTAGCCAAAATATTCCAATATGATAGTAAAGGGTTAAATACATGACTAATGCTCAAGAATTAAGAGTGTCTTCAAGTTTTTTGGTTACAGCTTTTTGCACCAAAAATGAGCACTTCATTAATATAATCTGTATATATATATATCAAAATAGTTAATAATTTATCTGACAAAAAGGAAGTTCATGACTCAAACTTGTCTGCTTTAACCTTATTTCTGTCACAGAACATGTCGAGCCACATCAAAAAGCAGGAAACACCTTTTTATCTCCTCAAACACACACATTTTTTCCTTTCCACTGTGACAGTTATGCATTTTCTAAACATATATATTCTACTGTTCATTAAAAATGAAATGTCCACCAACAGACAAATGTTGCCTCTACTTGATAGAATAATTCCTTTTTTAGATAAAGACATATTTTCGGGATTGGATTGGTTGATTGATTGGTTTAAAGGAATAATGTTTAATCATCGATGAGATACAATTATCAAACAACATTTATTATTGTGATAGATTTCTGCTCTGAAATATCTAATTTAAACACTGACTTCTGTCTAAATACAGCGTGTGTGACCCAGGCTGACCTGACAACAATGACAACTGTGTTGAACACGACTCAGTCCGAAGCAGACTGCCACAAACAAGTGGAGGACCTGCCAGTCATGTGGAGCATTATAGGCTATGTGGCAGTGGGCCTAAGCAAAATCGTTTTATCTCTAATCAGCATTTGGGTAAATAAACTCTATTTATCTTCACGCACTGTACACTATAAGAAAGTCTGTAAAAATACAGGCTAATATACTGTGTTAATTAATAAATTATATATAAATTAAATAAGGAATTTTCTGTAATGATTTTTCACAGGTGTTTTTCCCGTATTTTGTTTTGCGCAATGCATCTTGGGAAGAAGACTCACCGCAAAGCACGAAAAAATTCACAAAGCTGTTCAAAAGTTAACTGTTTCACTGGGATTTTGGAGCAGTCTTTCTTACACCTCTGTGGTAAAAGTTCAGAAATATATTGTTTATGATATAGGGACTTATACTTCGTCCAGCTTTTGTTAACCTGTGTGTTTTTTTGGGTGTCAGGTTGAGAGGGTAACGTTAACACCTAACATTAGCTATTTTAGCCGGTTCGCCCGCTTTGTAACGTTAACGTTAGCTAGGTACAAAAGGCAACGCCGTCCGTGTTACTATCACGGTTGGGCTGACTTAACCAGCTAACGTTATCACAAGCTAAAATGGGGCCGGTTGGGCCAGCTAGTTAACGTTGACCTTAACGTAACCGCTAACGTTCACAGATACTCATTTTGGCAGGTCGACAGGCTAACGCCATCTTATTATAGCCGGTTTGTCCGCTTTGTACCCAGCTAATGTCCGATGGCGGTAGTTGGCATGATAACGTTGGATTTGTTGCAAGTTATGAAGTAAACATGGTCAAGTCAATTCATTTATGGAGCACATGGCTGAAATGCTTTATAGATAATTAAAGCAGCCATATTATGCTCATTTTCAGGTTCATAATTGTATTTTAAGGTTGTACCAGAATAGGTTTACATGGTTTAATTTTCAAAAAACACCATATTTTTGTTGTACTGCACCGCTCTCTCTCACTGCTGCAGCTCCTCTTTTCACCTGGTCTCTGTTTTAGCTACAGAGTGAGACCTCTTTTCTTCTTCTTCTTCTTCTGTACTATCTTTGATTGCACTCATATGTGCAGTAGCTCAGATGTAGATCATGTAAGCTAGCTAGCTCCATAGACAGTAAAAGAAAGGCTGTTTCTATAACTTTGGTCAGTTACAAGGCAGGATTAGCTGGGAGACTTCTAAATGAGGGCGCACATGTAAGTAGTTCTTTTGTAGATTATGGTGACCTTGTGTGTGTTGTAGCAGTGCTTTGCTATTGAGAACGAGGTAGCATGCTAGCGTTAGCATGCTAGCGTTAGCATGCTAACGCTACGAGCTAATGGTTGCAGTTAGCCTGCTCGTTTCGGCTTGTGACGTCACAAGCCGTGCCGATTTTGAACAGCTCACCCAGAGACTGAAGGCAGGACACATTCAGAAACCGTATCTCACTCAAAACAGCATGGATGGATTTTTTTCAAAGTTTGTATGTGTGTGGAAGCACCAGAGACACAACATAACACCCCAAATCCCAGAAAAAGTGATTTTTTCATAATATGGGCACTTTAAAATGAAAATGGAATGTGTAATGGAGAAGAGGAATTGATCAAAAAGATTGTCATGTCTGGAGGTGGAATAGTGGAGGGGCTGGTACTAATCAATGTAGTGCATTGAAAACAGAAAAACAAAATATTTGATTATTGCAATACATCTGAGTTCAATTCAATTCATTTTTATTTATAGTATCAAATCGTAACAAGAGTTATCTCAAGACACTTTACAGATAGAGTAGGTCTAGACCACACTCTATAATATACAAAGACCCAACAATTCCAGTAACTCCCCCAAGAGCAAGCATTTAGTGTGACAGTGGTGAGGAAAAACTCCCTTTTAGGAAGAAACCACGGTGGTGAGAAAAACTTCTTTTAGGGGGAAACCTCGGACAGACCCAGGCTCTTGGTAGGCGGCGTCTGACGGTGCCGGTTGGGGGTGTAAGGGACAGTGGCAATAATAGTCTCAATAAAGAAAATGGAACAGTGTCTAAAAATAGTAGTTGTAGTAGTCTGAAGTCTATTAAATTTTCCGTTTTACAGACAAAATTACTATAAAGCTGTTAAATTTAGAGGGGACATATCAATCTCATTTTCCGGTTCATACTTGTATTTTGTGTTTCTACTAGAACATGTTTACATGCTTTAAAGAAACACATACTTTTTCTCATACTCTCTGTCTAAATATACCTGTATTTACCCTCTGTCTGTAAACACTCTGTTTTAGTGCATGTCTCTTTAAGCCCCCCTCCCAAAACTCCCAGTCTGCTTTAATTGGCTTGCAGGAAAAATATGGCGTACCTTTGCAAAGGCAGTTCTCAAGCTGTGGGTGGAAATACTCATGGCGGTATATTCTAATGAGGCTGCATGTAACATAGTAAGGGCAGCCAAAACTTAATGGCTTGTTGATTCCCATGTTTTCTGATCAAGACACCCTAGTGGGTTTGTAGGCACTCCAGATACCCAAATGTATGTGCACAAGCACTGAAAAAGTAAGTTTCATGATGTCTCTTTTAAGGCAGAATCAAAGTGACAGAGATTGTTTTGCATGTTTACATCTGCAAACCCAAGAACAGTGGTTAAACCATTGATTTGAGGCTTTAGAAATTAGGACTTATGTGTTTTGCTTCTGTTTCGCAAGAAAAAGTTTCGCTTCTGTTTCGCTGGACTTCACCTGGTTTGAAGGGGAAGTACAACTACATGACAGTGCTCTCTTAAAGTAGCCCTCTGTGGTGTCATTTTATTTATATTAGATGGGGCCTAAAATGGAGCCTTGAGGAACAAAACAGCAGAAACTGCAGATGTGGGCTTAATATACTTTAATGTGTCATTTTAGAGGGCATAGAAAAAACAACGTATTTTGTTAATCAATTTGGAGGACTTGCTGGTCCGTCCTACAGTTAAAAAAAATAATTTTACACTCAGTGGCCACTTTATTAGGTAGGCTACACTTGTAAAATCGAATGCAGTTCAATACAACAGCTCAGTAGTGTTGCAGTAGTGTTGAACTGGACTACATTATATTGAGAGGTGTTTCTAATGATTTGCTGACCCCATTTACAAACATGAGTGGGGAAGAAATATTAGAAACAACAGAACAAGTGAGCAATTATTATCTTTGTTAAGGTAGAATTTGTCTGAGCTGTTTTATTGGATTGCATTTGATTGTAAGGGTGTATGGGGGGGGCGTTTAAAGGAAATACACATTATTAGATGCATTATGATAAGACATTGGCTTATTCCACCTACCACTGAACATTATGAAGCATAAATTATGTTTGTTTTTGAGTTTTTATATCTAGTGTGAAACCACTACAGTTTGTCGACAGGTCGTAGGCGAGCTGACTCCTGCTCTGATGCACCATTTCCTCTAACAGCAGCCCGTCTCTTCGTTTTTCTTTTCTTACATGCATAGTGTGTGGGCTTCTTTCCGTTGAACAATTTGCTGAATTGATTTGATTTGTGCCGTTTGTCTCTTTGTTTTGGTCGTTCAGGTTATTGAAGCTGTTCGTATGAGGTCTTCAAGACGATGGCGACATTAGTGATAAAGCGGACCTGTGAGGAGATCATGTAAATAGCGGACAAATCTTCAAAATCAGCTATTACATGTGATTTTATTGTTGCATTTCTTATGTACTGTACTTCACTTGTTTTCAGAGATTTTTTTTTCCAGTAAAGCATCCTCAGTTTGTAAAAATATGTCACTCTGCTGAACCAAACCACCAAACAACAGAACAGACATGAGAGGATGCAAGGCTTATTTAGTGGTTCAAAAACCAGACACACACACACACACACACACACACACACACACCATGCACACACTTCTACAGGTGTAAACAGCATTTATTGTAGTATATGATAGCTGATATTGTGATATTGTAACATTGAATGTATCTGTGTACAGGGATTTTAACAAACTTTGGATATGCTAACAGAGTTTAAATGACAAAGCTCAGCTAATTATTTGTGTTTTTAATTGTGCTGTTAATTACTATGAAAAATAATACATTTACTTTTCACGGTAAAACTAGAGCAACTGTACCACGTTATACTTTAGTTCCTGTCATGAATAGAAAATGATACCACTCCGAAATGACTAGAACCACAAACACCAATAAACATATCAACAAGCCGTTATCAGATGTATACTGTGGTAATGTTATCTTTAAAAATCTCTTTCATTATCAGTTTCAGACTTTTAGTTTGAAGGCTGAAGACCTCTTGAGGTGAGTGTTTAGGAAGTGTGAAAGTGCAGCATGTCGAGATGCTGTATTCATGCTCTCCAGTCTGTATCGACTCTCCCTGTTGGGGATGTAAAGAAATCCAGCAGCTTTTATCCTGCAGACACTAACACCCACCGATCGTCACAGTGAGGGAGCGGCTGAGCGTCTGCCTCTGAGTTCTCCTCCTGGATTACAAAGTCAAACTAATACAGAAAAAGCATTACATGGATCACTGGCTTTTGAAAATGTTGATTTGAGATCATTAAGGAGGCGAGGTGTCTCACGGAGAGCAGCTCAGCAGGCACAGCGTGAAGGAAAATGTGCACAGATCCCCACCTACTGGCACATCCTCAGACAACACCACCACCACCACCACATTCAGACAGAATCAGACATCAACTGAATCATCAGGATTTTCTCTAAGAGTTGATAGAGTTGAAGAGTTGAACTGTTTTTAAACAGGCTTTACATAATTTAAATTATTGAGATTTGGTATTTGGTCTGATGCATCATGGAGTGAGCCAGTAAGTATAAAATCACTACTGGGTTTAAAAGAAAAAAATTTGATTCATTAAATTTGTGATTTAATGATGATGTGGTAATATTTTTTTGCTACTATATTAATGTTCTGAATGTAGAGTACAGACACTTTAACTTGAGTTTTTTTAATTTGAACAACAAAAACAAATTAGAAACATGCAGAACAATGCTGTTCATGTTTTTATAATGGCTCATGCCAACTATGTTTCTTGGGTTAAAAAAAATGTAATCTTTATTTTTGTATTGTCCTACTTTTATATTGACACTAGAAAATGGGAGCGTAAAGCACCATGCTCTTTGTAGTAAATATGGAGTATAACTATCTATCAGAAAGTATCAGGTTCCAGTTACAATAGGGTTTATTTTCTATAAATGGATTTAAATGTATATTTAAACCTACATTTTGTCATTTTTTTAGTTGATTCTTAGCAAAAACCCCTTTGTTCTTTCACAAATATGTGCTCATTCATGTGTAATTACTTCCACCAACTAATCAAAGTATTCTCGTACGCGTAGAATCTGCCATTCAGAATCATTCAGAATACATACGAGCGAGTCGCTTGAATGACGGTCGCCATGTTGCGCCTCCATCTTTAAAATACATTAGCCAAAGAGGGACATACCTCCGCCTTTCGCCCTCTTACGCTCAGTGTCACCGTGACGAATGCCAGGGGGAGATTACTCGCCAGAGAAACGAAAAAGAGAATTACAACGACAACGCGACAGGCAAAGCAACAAGACCAAAGTTAATATTGGAGTGGCTAGAACAGCTGCGTGTAAACGATGGAGATACTAAGAGCTAATTTCGCGTTTGGCCACCGTAGGAGTTAAAACTCGATTGGAATGGGAAGGGCTAGAAAGTAATATTCAGTTGGTTGTCATATACAATTTCACCGCTAGATGGGAGAAATTCTTACACAATGTAGCTTTAAATACAGTGCTAAGCATAAATGAGTACACCCATGCTAAATTTGACTAAAAAGAGGAATAAAAAAATCATCTTTTGGAAATTGATCTTAATGCTTTAATTAAAAACAAAAAATAGGAAAAATCAAACCTTTAAGGACACCAATTTTCTTTGTGAATGAATAATGTATCGTAAATAAATAAATGTTCTTCCTTAAAATACAGGGAGCATAAGTGAATACACCCCTATGTTAAATTCTCATTGAGCCAGGCAGATTTTTATTTTTAAAGGCCAGTTATTTCATGGATCCAGGATACTATGCATCCTGATAAAGTTCCCTTGGCCTTTGGAATTAAAATAGCCCCACATTATCACATGCCCTTCACCATACCTACAGATTGGCATGGGGTACTTTCCATAAAATCATCTCTCTATCATCTCTTTATCAGGATGCATAGTATCCAGAATACTATGCATCCTGATAAAGTTGATGATGATTTTATGGAAATGGATTTTTTTATTCCTCTTTTTAGTCAAATTGAGCATTGGTGTACTCATTTATGCTGAGCACTGTATATTGTGTTTCTCTACTGATTTTAAAATGACCTTAGGGGATGCACGGAATTTCTTCCTCTTTCCAAGGAGGTTGTAGCATGTCAAAACTTGAGAGCAAAGCCTGAAGTATTTACTCAATTTTAGTGATTTGGTGGAGCACCTGATGACAACACTTCAGGGTCCAGGACAGCCAAGTCAGCATAAAGGCCACAATAAGTCAGGAAGTTCACTGTTTACACAATGAATAACGTGAGCTAATTAAATAAGCTGGATACATTGTTAAATGTGATTTGTTCTTATCAGTGTTCCACCGTGTGTACTTTGTCCAGAGCAATCCCCACCAATCGGCCCCAAAACGTCCCAGTTAGATAGTCAATGCCGTAAACATATTCTTTGTTAATTTTTACAATCATTCACCAAAAGAACCAAGCAGGCCTGCCTTATTGCACGATCCAAATTTTCTTCAAACCTCGCCATTTTTAGCTTGCTAGCTTGAAGGTTGTTGTTGTTGTTTCCCGTTGCGAAGGGATTTTGGGAACGCCAACACACACAAAGACGAAGGTCGAGGGGCAAAGCCTGACCACGTGCCGGATGCCAGGCTTTATCCTGGAACTGTACTTCTGTTGCTCCAGACTACGCTGAGTGTTAAATAAAACGGACACATGATTGAACTTCCACTGCGTGGCCGTAAATAGAATGGTTGTAGGCTATGTGCCGTTTTGGGAGTCTCTGGAAATCGACCTATAATGTAATTTAGGTATGAGGATGTGTTGCTATAGTTGTAATTAGACCAGTCTTTACAGCTGCAATGTTAAAGTGATGTACACATTAATGCATCAACAATTATAGATTAATCCAGTCATTTCTGAAATGGGCCATTCTGCATATTGCATAATGAGCCTAAATTTACTGTTGGTATTTATAGGCTATATTTTTATCGTAATACTTTTGTACTTTTACTTAAGTACGATTTTGAATGCAGGGCTTTTACTTGAGTTGTGGTGGTAGCCTACTTTTGTGAAAGATGTAAATTATTGTAGCCTAGATGGGTTTTTTTTTGGAAAATCTACATCATTTCGTAATCCATGATATATATATATATATATATATATATATATATATATATATATTATTGTTTCCTGACACTTGTGCTGAATCTGTCTGAATAAAAGCCAACAATCTTGTAAATTATATTTAAAAAGTCACAAATTCTCATGACCTGTAGCCTACCACACTGTGAGGTGTAAGTGTATCTATTTTCTATAAATCTATTTTTATGACCATATCTACTGTGGAATAATGGAGATAATCCAGCTCAAAAATAGACATTTTGACAATTCTATTGCAGCACTGCCCCCAAATAGCCAAATATGGTTGTCCGTTGAATTTCTCACCAATGACGCCCCATATGTCCATATCTATTTTCGAATTATGGAGAAAATCCAGCTCAAAAATAGACATTTTGACAATTATATTGCAACAGATGCTGACTTTGCACTGCTCCCAAATGGAAATGGGAAATCCCATGGTCTCTACAAAGCTCAAATTGTCTGGCTGACTAAACAGGGAGTGACTAGAAATCTTGTCTGTTTATGTTTTTTTGTGTTTTTCAACAGCAAATTGCTCCACAATATGAATACAGATTGATTATCACTTATTTGTTGGTAACCGTTGTTGTATAATCACAATATTACACTTGAGGAGGCCTACACTTCAGTGATGTGCCTTTCGGACCTCAAAATTAAACCCTCTCATGTAATATGGCTTAAACAAACGTCAACATTAAACGCTGATGCAGTTTTAAATGTTTTATGATTTCAGAAAGGAGGAGGTTAACCAATATTTTATATTAATCCTAATGTTTGTTGTCAAATTTAAAATCCATAAATGCAGCTTTCGAAATTATAGAAGATTAAAAAGATTTAGCCTATAATAAAATATTGGTTAACCTCCTCTTATCTAAATTTTAGATATCAGATCCTTCTAATGGGAGGCATGAAAACATTTTTATTGTAGCCTACTCTTCTGTGATCTCATATGTTAAAGAGTATTAATTTTAGTATTGTGTGGGTGGCTTCATTGTTGAGCTATATTTTTTTCACTTGGCTTACGTTTTTATGTTACGCTTGTCCTTTTTTTTACTGTTATGAACTTGCAAATAAAGCATTATTAAAAAAAATGTAAAGTCATCACAGGATTCATCAAATAAACAACAAATGTTAACATCAGGGAGCCAACAACAACATCCACAAATCTGCCAACTATAGGCTATGTATGGCTATCGTTAATTTAAGAGTTTAAACAGCGTTCAATTAGGGCTGGGCAATATATCGATATTATATTGATATCATGATATGAGACTAGATAACGTCTTAGATTTTGGATATCGTAATATGGCATAAGTGTTGTCTTTTCCTGGTTTTAAAGGCTGCATTACAGTAAAGTGATGTCATTTTCTGAACTTACCAGACTGTTCTAGCTGTTCTATTATTTGCCTTTACCCACTTAGTCATTATATCTACATTACTGATGATTATTTATCAAAAATCTCATGGTGTAAATATTTTGTGAAAGCACCAATCAACACTACAATATCGTTGCGGTATCGATATCGAGGTATTTGGTCAAAAATATCGTGATATTTGATTTTCTCCATATCGCCCAGCCCTACCTTCAATTAATTGCATCATGCTCACTAACTTAACCGTGACTTCATTTAGAAAATAATTCACTTATTGATTGATTCACTTATCAATATAATTGTCAAGATGTCTATATTTGAGCTTGATTTTCTCCATAATTCCACAGTAGATATGGACATAAAAAAAAAATTACACTTACACCTCACAGTGTGGTAGGCTACAGGTCATGATAATTTGTGACTTTTTAAATATAATTTACAAGATTGTTGGCTTTTATTCAGACAGATTCAGCACAAACAAGTGTCAGGAAACAATCTGTGATCTGCCCTGATGCAGAATGGCTCGATTTTGCAATAAACATTACCGCTCAATGGCTGACACAAGTGGAAGCGAAACTTAAGGAGAACAGGAGCGAATGTGGAGCGTCATGGATTGCGAAATGATGTGTTTTCGAAAAAAAAAAACATCTAGGCTACAATAATTAACATATTTTACAGAAGTATGCTACCACCACAACTCAAGTAAAAACCCTGCATTCAAAATCGTACTTCAGTAAAAGTACAAAAGTATTATAATGAAAATATAGCCTATAAATACCAACAGTAAATTTGAATATGGAGTCAAGCACAGCGTCGTTCTATACACGAAAGGTCTATCAGACGTCGCACTGAAGTCTGTCAGCCATTGTCACCACCCTACGAGGAGTTAAATTGTAGTGGCGAGTAGTTAATCTTCTCTGTACTCGGAGAGTCTTCAAAGTACGTCCTAACAGCCTCCCCTCAGGCACTCTGGAGCTCCCTTCCCTCTAAACGGCGCTAAAGTTCACTCCGGAGATGAAAATATCAGTTGTGTCCAACAAGTTGTGGTGCATCCACAAAGAGCTGATTATCCTGCTCACTCCATTGGTGTTTCTGCCTTTACTTTTTACTCTGCCGGAAAAGGTGAGTGATTTAAGCTATTTCTCGTCATTTTTGGTCAGGCTTAATGAATGAAATCACCACACCGAGGCTCAGTGGTGGAAGAAGTAGCCTACTCAGATCCTTTGCTTAAATAAAAATAGTAGGCCTATACCATACTCAAAAAATACTCCATTACAGGTAAAAGTCCTGAATTGAAAATGTTACTAAAGTAAAAGTACAGAAGTATTATCAGCACTGAAAAGTAAACTCATTATGCAGAATAGCTCCTTTCAAAGTGGTATATTATTATTATTATTATTATTATTATTATTATTATTATTATTATTATTGTTATTATTATTTTTATTATTATTTTTATTATTATTATAGAATGTTATGCTATTATGTTTTATTGTGTTTTATCACTAACAAATACATATAAGAGCATGTTATATTTTACATTTGTATACTACTGAATTAGTAGCCTACTGCATCATATCATATCTAAGAAGCATATCATGTTTTTCAATCATATTTTTATGTAAAAAGTAATTTGTAACTATGAGTGTCAAATAGATGTAAAAGTACAATATTTCCCTTTTTTAAATGTAGTGGAGTAGAATTATGAAGTATAGGCCTACTTATAATAAAAAAATACAAGTAGCCTAATGTTAGCTGCAGCCCCATCTCAATAACCTAAATCTAAAAAATGTATTCATTTATTATGTTTATATTACATTAAACCAGCCATTGCTGTATTGATTTGTAATGTAATGTATACTTTATTAATCCCACAAGGGGAAATTACAATGTTTTCACTCACACATTACACACTGGCCTGACCTACACACACATGCTCAGTACCTATACATGCACTAATGGAGAGATGTCGGTTGGGGGTTCGGTGCCTTGCTCAAGAGCACCTTGGTAGTGCCCAGGAGGTAAACTGGCACCTCTCCAGCTACCAGTCCACCACCATACTTTGGTCCGTATGGGGACTTGAACCAGCAACCCTCCGGTTCCCAACCCAACTCCCTAACTCCCTACTGACTGAGCTACTGCCACCCCCTGCAATTATATTTATGCCACACACTGTACACTATTCCTTATGCATTGTATTTAACTATACAGAAGCATGCCTCTTATGCACACAGGTACACATGGATGCATTTTCTCTCTCTCTGACAAAGTCACTGTATTTCTTCCTTTTTTCCCCCTGTCACATATTTTTCTTTTTAAAGTTGGCTAAACATTAACAACCACATGTTGCTTATCTTTTAGGAGGGAAAATGTCTTTATGTGGTGGTGCTGATGGCTATGTTTTGGTGCACAGAGGCCCTTCCACTGGCCGTCACGGCAATGCTTCCGGTCTGCCTCTTCCCAACACTGGGAATTCTTCCATCCAAAACAGTCTGTCCTCAGTACTTCCTGGAAACCAATTTTCTCTTCCTCAGCGGTCTTGTGATGGCGTCGTCCATCGAGGAGTGGGGCCTGCATCGCAGAATCGCCCTAAAGGTCCTCACTATTGTCGGAGTAAAACCAGCCTGGTGAGAAATCTTTACAGGAAAAACATTTTAAAGGATACGTCTGATGATATTCTGTATTGCTCTTATTCCCAACAAATCTCATTGAAAGAACAAAACCAACAATAAATCGATCTACTAACAAGTATTGCCTGTGTAGCCAAAACCTGATATATCTTATATATCTTATATAGGGCCATAGAGCTCCATTGTTGTTCAAAAAACTATTTAAAGTGCTCATATTATGCTCATTTTCAGTTCATAATTGTATTTAGAGGTTGTACCAGAATAGGTTTATGTGGCTTAATTTTCAGAAAACACCATATATTTGTTGTACTGCAGCTCCTCTTTTCACCCTGTGTGTTGAGCTCTCTGTTTTAGCTACAGAGTGAGGCATCTCACTTCTATCCCATCTTTGTTGGGAGTCGCACATGCGCAGTACCTAGGTAAGCACTGCTAGCTAGTCCGTTGCAGAGCATGAGGTCGTGCCATGCTAGCAGCTAGGCGAGCATTATAACGTGTGTTACAAAGTAACGCACGTTCATCACGGAAGTAAAGGCTGGACTACAATAGAGCTGTTTGGAGCAGTTGGTGAACAGTGTTTTCTCTGGAAGATGGTAAGTCCCTTTGGGTGGACTTTGGGCTTTTTCACTTTGTAAACCTATTACATGCACAAACAAAGTTATATAACCCAATACAGGAAAGGGGAAAAGCAAAAAAGCATAATATGAGCACTTTAAACACTTCAGTGAGCCACACTATTGCACTGTAGGAGAAGGCATTGGAAATCTTAAGATGCTCCTCCCGGAGGTAGAAGAAGCACAACAATGTTGTTGTTTTTTATATTCTCTTATTCTCTCAAAAACTAAAACACTTAGCCTACACCTACTGTGCAACATCTTTAATAATGATGAACATGGGCTCCGTAGCTTATTTTGAGTTGATCTATCATACACCATCCTTCTGCTGATAGTAGTCATCAGAGGAAATGATTAAGGAAATTATATACTGTATGTTTTTTTTTTTAAAGTATGTATTTGTGACCAATTTTAAAGATTTAGATCTTTAGTCTTCATGGATTTTATTGACAATAAGAAAATATAGAATATCGCCAACCTTACCCTCTAAGGTAATGTGCTCCTTATCAGGGACGTCGTTTGGCCTATTTTAGGGGGACTGAAGCTACTCCAAAATGTTCCTAAGCCCCCCCAAATAATAATAAGAAAAATAATAATTAGATATTATTTTTATATTATTTTTTTTTTTTAGATATATATATTTTTTTTTACAGTGCACTCTGTATCACTCACTACGTGGAATCAATCTTCCTTCACCATTCATCTGTTGGTGTCGTCGTGCACTGCAGTCTGTTTTATTTTTATTTCACAAACTGTCAACTGGTTGCATGGTCGCTTGCCGCTGTAACTGAAGAGAGAGAGCGCCAGGCAGCATTAAAACAAAGCAGTAAATCAGAGAAATAAAATGTTGTTTTTGCCGTTTTATCACTCGAAATGCAACTGTAGCAAGTATCTCACTATCATTAACGTTATCCAAATTCATAATTAGAAACAACAAATAATATATCCAGCTAAAAAAAAGCCGGAAAGTCGAAAGTTAGACAGAAGTACAAAGAGTCAATGGCTATGAAGATGATACACCGTCTTGTCTCTTCTCATTGGTTTAAACTGGCAGCTTTCAGAATGCTGCTGACCGGTGTGTTGCAAGTAGCTGCAGGATTTATCTTGTCTCGTCGCAAATCTTTGGTCTAGACTTGCTACCGCAACACACAGTGATACAGAGTGAAATTGTAAGTTGTTGTTAATGACTTTTACTTGCTTCACTTCAGCTACATTTACTTGAGGTAAAAATAAAGGAATATTTTAGTTGGTTATAGAAAACAATAGTCTAGCTAGTGTAAACGAGTGAAATGCAAGAAATAGCTAGCCTAAGGTATCCAAAGCTCTCTATTCTTTACCATCAATATAGCCTGCTATCTCTATAGTATTAAAACAATATCAGTCCCTAAATATCATAGTGTCACTGTTAATGCTATTGTACCAGTATATCCTTCAATTCATTGAACAAATGGATACTAGAAGATATTTTAGGAGAGAGAGAGAGGCACCAAGGCATAGCCTAAACTAAATTATTTCATGATATTTATTATATATGCTTGATTCTGACCAACTTAACTTTCTGCATTCCTTTGCTGTAATAAATTAAACAAGTATGTAGATGTTGCCTAAATGTAGACTAGGCTATATATGAACATACATAGGTCTACATACATACGTATACATACTAGAACTTTTATTCATCTCGCCATCAGGTTATTAAATTCAGACGTACTTTAAATCCTTGTCAACCATATTGCAACGAGCTAGTTCAGCGTATCATGCCTGACTGGAGTAGTGTGTTTTTCTTTAGGAGTGGGAAGGGCAGACAGCATGTTGCCTGTTTCATCATTTGGGCTGCCTTGTTGAGTGCAGCGGCACTGAGAACATTATATTTCACACAATTTAAGCTCTTTTTTAAAAAATGAAATAGGATTTGTCCAACGAATCGTTCGGTTTGTAATGCGCACCTAACCGAAAGCCTCGTACCGAACAGTTACGAATACATGTATCGTTACACCCCTAGTAATTAAATAGTCTTATTTTGACCTGCAACTTATCTAATAAAGAGAGGGATTAGGTATGGTATTACTTTACCACACATTTACACGGGTAGATAGATAGTGGTTAAGGGGCCATCCACACGGAGACACTTTTTGATGCAAACGCACATGTTTAGCATCGTTTGGGCCAACCGTCCAAACGAATTCTGTAAACGCACTGCCTGAAAACGCACTTTTTTGAAACCTGGTCTCAGGGTGAAAAAATTCGAAAACAGCTCTCTTTTGGCTTCGTTTGGGCGGCGAATACGAATACGTCCGTATCAATGATGTCATCGCCACACCCCTCGACCTCTTACCCGCAGTCCCGCACTAGTGCATGGCCACACACGACTGCGGTGAAGCTAAGCGAGCATATTCCATTTCCATGGTCGAACCAGCTCACTTCATCTAAATACTTTGTCTCTGCTCCCTGACACTTCCCTCTGTTCTGCCGGTCCTGGATTGTACACAAGATATATTGCTAACATTATGTAGCTAATGTTAAACATCGCTAAAGTAGCTGACCGCTACAGCAGCGACGTAGCTAACGTTAACGTTAGCTGCTATGGTTAGCTGTTTATAAAGTGGAAGTAGACAACTTAACTAGCTAGCTAATCTGTCTGCTTATCAACTCCTTGAACGGATTATAGTAACTTTTACCACGGCTTATTGCAGAAAGGCTACTGCAAGAAAAACGTGTAGATTATCAAAAAGACATTGGCTCATTGATGTTTGTTTGACTGCCGATGTTAGCTAGCAGCATTAGCATGCTAACGTTAGCTCTGCTAGCTAGCGCGTTGCAATCATGTCCGATGGCAGACAGAATTGCAAAATAAAAAGCAATCCAACAGCATATTATACAATGTAAACAAAGACACGTTTTCTTGCGGCGGCCTTTATAAAAATGAGCAGTGGTGAAAGTTATTATAGTCCATGGATGTATTAAGAGAACGTTATAGTCTAGTCATGTTATGATGGGAAGAGGAAGTGACGATGCTCTTCTTCTCCGTTTTTGGTGAATTTCTGTAGCAGAAACAGCGCCGCCTATAGGCCTGGAATATGAAGTAGCGTGTTGAGTCTTTTACAAATGGATAGGTTTGGACGCAACTATTCTTGAAACAAATCCAGGTAAGACGGGTAAAAAAAAGATTGTTTTGGTACGTGTGGACGTGGCCTAAGTCTTAAAGAAGAACTCAGCAGGAGCACAGTCTGGCCTAAGTAAATCCCCCCATGCAGCTTTGATGTATCTTAAAGCTAACTTTAGAGTTTGTAAGTGAGATTTTGCAAGGGAAAGTTTTGCATAGCCTCGGGGCTAAGCCCCCCCTGTCTTTCAATCCTAGTGACGTCCCTGCTCCTTATTCCAAAAAGAACATCTTCCAAGTCAGCAGCTATGATAATGACTAATGTTATTCATTTGAGATTTAATTATTTCCCTAGGCTTATACTGGGAATGATGCTGACCTCATCCTTCCTGTCCATGTGGCTCAGCAACACCGCCACCACAGCCATGATGCTCCCTATTGCTAATGCCATCCTAGAGAGTCTGTTTGGAGACCTGGAGACCCTGAAAAAGAAGAGCAAGTCCACAGAGGATCCTGAGAATGACCTAATAAATGGTACTTTTCATGTTGTTTACCTGACATGGAGAATGACTGTTTACTTGGAGCTGCTCTAATCAAAATTTTTATTTTAACAATGGATAAAATTACTATCTATAATGTGAAAGGTGTAGTGTTGAGCCCATCGAGAATAATCACCAACTCTGAGTTTCCCTCAGTGCTACTGAGCATCTTAACAACTTTTAGCTCATCTTTTAAGTTTTCCTGCCCACAACTTTACTGTTTTAGTCGCATTGCTCTCATAAACCTTTCATCCGCAGCAAGCAGCTCAAAAGCTCTGATAAACCCATGTACACTACCTACTCAGCCCCAAACAGACAGACAGCTTAGAGACTAGCTGGTGAACATAGTGGAGCCTTTAGCAGCCAAAGAGCCAGATTTTTTTTCTCAAGAGTTGGTGGAGACCAAAAACAAAGCAAAAAGAAAGAGAATATTTTAACTTACATTCATCCAATGGCCAGAATCCCAACTTCAAATAAATCATAATGTTGCTCTGTAACTGCTGGATGTGTAACTATAAGCAAATGTGTGTTGGAAAACCAACTTTATGATGTGATTATATGTCAGTGTTGTGTTTACAGCATTTTCCGCTGACCCCAGATGACAGAAAACCTTCTCTTTACTAGCCTTTAATATGTAATCTAAGGTGTGAACTTTGTACAGATTTTCCAATACACTGAGTCCTGGGATACAAAGTTAGTGAATATCCACTTGGTAGGTGATAAATGATGCTGGATGGCCATAAAGTCATATATTAAATATATGAACAGTATATATGAACCCGCCCCCGACACACACAAAGAGCAAAAACTCTTGCTTATATTACTACATGACAGCAACTCTTTGTTTCACCTTTTTTCAGGTCAGTCTACTGTAAAGCTGCAGTCACTGCCCTCAATTCCCTCAGAAAAATTAATGCTGTCAATAGATGGGTAAGAAACAAACTCTGAGATCGTTTCACACATCCTATACATCCTTCAACATTTAAATCAAATTGGATTGAATTTGGATGGCATTTTATAAAAATAAATTTTACATTTTGGGAAATTTGCTTTTGTGATTTGCTACCAAGAGTTAAATGAGAATACTCTCGCGCCTGTATGGTAAATATGACACAACAGCCAGGAGACCATTAGCTTAGCATTAAAACTGGAAACAAGGGGAAACAGCTCAGCTGTTCAGCTGTCCGAAAGTTCAAATAAAATCTAAGAAATAGTCTTGCACAATGCACATAACCTCACATACAACTACAACTTGTCGTTTTTACACTTTTTTTGTACAGATTAAAAAAAACAAACAGATATAATGTGTTGATTAGTGATCTTTAGAGGTGCTGCTAGGTTGATTTCATTAGTTTTGGACAGAGCGAGGCTAGCTGATTCCCCCTGTTTCCAGTCTTTCTGCTAAGCTAAGCTAAGCTAAGCTAACTAGCTGTATCAATTTTCTCATCTTTCTTTCAGCAAGAAAGCAAATAAGCGTATATCCTAAAATGTCTTAGTCCCATGTTAAACTCTTTTGATGAAAATGAATGAATGTACTTATTCACGGTTCATTTGAAGTAATCATGTCTCTTAAAACACCAAAAGGGCAGATGAGACGGAGCAGAGTGACATGAGGACGGCTGAGGAGATCCAAACAGAGTCGGCGTATCAGCTGAAGGTGTGGAAAGGATTCTTGATCTGTATTCCTTATGCAGCCAGTATCGGAGGGACCGCCACGCTGACAGGCACCGCGCCCAACCTCATCCTGATTGGACAGCTGAAAAGGTAACTTCTTTTTTTTGTCGCGTTTAAACAGTGAAAACTTTGCATCATCAAAAATAATCAGCTACTTTGTTTTACAGCTACTTTCCAGACTGCGACCTCATCAATTTTGGCTCTTGGTTTGCATTCGCTTTTCCGCTCATGCTTCTCTTCCTGTTTTTGGGATGGATTTGGATCGCGTTTCTCCACGGGGGATTGAATACACGGTAATGTGGTGTCAGACATTTGCTTATTGCAGATTACGTTGTTTAAGTTCTGATTTTGATTCTTAAATTCTTGATTCTTTTAAAAAGCAGTTAGAGACTGTTATTCAAACATGCTTTTAGTTTGACGAGGTTTTTTTTTTTATGGCTGGTTGATTTTTCCTTCTTATGTCTTTTATTGATTATTTCATTTTATTGTGAAGAACTTTGAGATTTGTATCCGTTAAGGGTAGTATATATAAATAAACTTTACTTACTCACTTAAGAAACTTTATACAATCATGTTAAAATAATCTTTGTGCTGATTTGTTTTTAGCCAAAACAATCAAGGCCAAATGTCAAGATGTTTATTTATTTATATTGATTTATATTCATATGAGGGAAAAAGCTGTTAATTGTAGATAATCTTTGTAGATATGGAGTACAGTCATTTTCATTTGTAGATTTCCATGTGTCACACAGTTTGTTTTTATTTTGTGCAGATTGTGCTTCACACAACACGACCGGAGAGCCAAAGCAGAGGCCAGAGCAAAGGCTCTAATAGACGAAGATTACAGAAATCTAGGGCCCATAAAGTGAGGATTGTGTATGTCTTCAAATCTCATGCAATACAGGCTGAGGGACGACATTTATATCACCAAGCCTTGTTTACTGACTGTTAACCTTACCTCACTTTCAGTTTTGCAGAGGGAGCGATCGCTTTCTTTTTTGTATTGTTTGCTGTTCTGCTGTTCACAAGAGATCCCAAATTCGTCACTGGCTGGTCTGTGTTTTTTAAAAAAGGGTAAGAGAGGCACATGTGATGACAAACATAAAGTAGTTTGCTTGTTATTATGTCATTTCTTGTTTGGAAATGAACAAGGAATGTATGTATTGAGAAGCCTGTTCATTATCTTTCTCTAGTAAAGATCCCTTCCTTGTTGTCCTGCAGGTACGTCTCAGACGCAGTCACTGGTGTGATCATTGTGTCCGCATTGTTCTTCTTCCCCTCGCAGAAACCTTCTCTGAGCTGGTGGTTCGACCCTCATGGTCAGTGAGCTCTAAAAGAACACACCTATTAACGTTTCATTTAGCGGACATAGGACTTTCAGCGATATTTTATATCTAACCTATTATTTTAATCACTGTGATAATGTGATTTAAGTTATGGTATAAATAAACTATTTTGATTAGATTTGATTTGTGCTGGAAAAAAGGGAGAATATCATCTAATAAAGAGATATAACAAATGGAAGCAACCAGTTAGCAGCTTGGGGCGAGTCAGAAGTTAATATTAATGAAAGATTGATTGATGAAAGAAAGATTTAAAGACATTCGGTCTGTGTCTCTGGCACAACTATTGCGAATACTGTAAATAAGCCGAGGAATGTTAATAATGTAGATTAGAGAGTCTGGACCTGAAACTGTAGTTTCTCTGTTTCTGTGATTAGAATAATCTCTTAATGCTATGTTGTCACACTTTTTTGTTTTTGGGGTTTTTGTTTGTGTATGTGTAAACTGTACGCACGTGTTTTGTGTGTGCTGGAGACGCGTGCGCATGTGTGTGTGTGTGTGTGTGTGTATTATTTTCAGCTGATCAAATAAACCACTGGACGCAAGCAAGAAAAAAAAAGAAAAGCAAATCATGGGGCTAATTTGTTTCTCTCAATGTAGGTCAGATGTTTTGAATAAAAGAAAATAGATTTTTTTTTTCAACTAGAGTGGAACATTTTCTTTATCCCACCAAAACTGTAGGATATAGTAACAAAAGATCATCATCAATGTATAAACCATGAAATAAACGCTCTAGATTTGTGGGGGAGTTTTTACTCTTAAATTCGGATTGCAGTTGGACTTATAGACTTACTAAAAACATTTTGAATTGCCAAAGGCACCTTATAATGCCCCTGAGTCTCTTTAAGAGTTTTGTATTCTAGCTAATATTTCTGTTGTGATTAAAATCTTGATTAAAGCTGTGAAATGCACCCTTTTGTGCAGGAAGTAAACAAGACATTGTTTACTGTATGCAGTTGTGATTTAGAAGTTTGAACTGCATACATCTTTTATGGAATCAGCTGACAGCAGTGATGTTGTAGAAAACATTGTGCTCATAAAACATGAGCACAATTTATCATATGATAATCTTGAATTGGAGCTCTTAATTGATTGTTTCCCTCCATGTCTTCCCTTTAGCGTCAAATACTCCTTATGTCCCACTCTTATCATGGAAGAAAGCTCAGGACTCTGTTCCCTGGAATATCATCCTGTTGCTCGGAGGCGGCTTCGCTATGGCTAAAGCTTGTGAGGTACATTTTTTTGTTTTTTTTCAGGTTAAACAAACTAGATATAATGTGTTAATTAGAGAACTTTAAAGGTGCTGGTAGGTAGATTATGCTACCCTTGGACAGAGCCAGGCTAGCTAACTGGCTGCTGGCTGTAGCATTATATTTAATATATAAATATGGAAGTGGGAATGTCTCATCTAAACTCTAGGCAAAGTTTCTTTCCAGCTGAATGCAAGATCAGTGACTTCAGAGTTTGCATGTCAGACGTCTATGTAATAAATGCATCTCTTTTGTTCTGTTGGCTCTTTGCTGCTCTGCTCTGTTGGGTTCTGTTCTCCTCTTTGCTTCATTGTGTTGAGATTTGATCTTTGACCTTTGACCCCGATTTTGTGGCTTTTGGCAGGAGTCTGGACTGGCCTCCTGGATCGGAGGCCACCTCCAGCCTTTGGCCGAGGTCCCTCCTGCTGCAGCTGTGATGTTGATCACTGCTTTCCTGGCCCTTTTCACTGAGTTCGCCAGCAACACTGCCACAATTATCATATTTCTACCCGTCATTGCTGAACTGGTAAGACTGGTGTTCAACTTAAAGATATAAATTGGGTTGGATTCTGTGTTCCTGTTATGAAATGGCCATTAGGGTGACAGTACAGTAGACAAACTGGCACGGCAACTCATGAATTATACAGGAACGTGGTTTGTTGCTGACCTGGTTCTTAATTTTACTCAAAGACTTTGTATGCTTGTAAAACACTTGCAATAGATGTTATGTTTGTAGTCTGTTGGACATTAACTGCTGTTGTCAGTAATCATTATCTGCACGCACTCAGAGAATAATTTACAGGATGTATAGGAGGCTAGTGACTCTGTCCTAAAATTTGAACCGTGACCACCCAATTTCCTTAAAGGGTCAGTTCACCCATACTACTACCCTCTATGAAATGCAGCCAATGCACATAATTTTGGTTGTTTTTGCCCAGGTTTTAAAATTATCTTATTTGAACAGTTTTCATTGGAACTACTTTTTTCTCTTATTTTGTCTTTACATGCAAACGTTTAGAATCTAGACGTCATGTGCGTCCTTTTCTTTGCAGCTGAGCCCGAGATATTTGGGCACTTTAGATCTTGGATAGAATATAAAGTTGTGTGGGTTTGAACAATGCTTTTTCATATGAAATAAGTTTGCAATAACGGGGTCATGAAAGTACTAAATGACTTACATCCTATCCTAAAAATGTGATGACTTTCTTTCGACTTTGTCTTTGCAGGCTATTCGTGTCTCAGTGAACCCTCTGTACTTCATGATACCTGCAACAGTAGGATGTTCATATGCCTTCATGCTGCCAGTGTCCACACCACCCAACTCCATCGCCTTTGCAACGGGACATCTCATGGTCAAAGACATGGTAAGATCCTCACATCGCACACTAAAACCTATTGTCACCTTTCATCACCTATAACTTCATGTTTTCTGCTCCTGTTTTCTCAGGTGAAAACTGGCTTTGTGATGAACATCCTGGGTATCCTCTCGGTCTCTCTGGCTATGAATACGTGGGGCGTTGCCATGTTTGACTTGAACGTGTATCCAGAATGGGCTCACTCCATCAACACGTCCGCTGTTGTTACTGATGTGCACCTATCACCTGTTCAGTCACTCAATGCTACGCTCTGATCACTCACCCAAAGAGTATCAGAAGATTGTGTAAAGATCTGTCAGTCTATAGACGTCTTCATTTGTGTCACTAAAATGTCAGAAGCCTCTGGGAGCTTCAGATGTTACCTTTCAGTGATGAATTTAATAAGTTTATTACTCAAGTGTCTTTTTAGTCTCTCGAGTGCCAACATTTCATGCTGGGTGGGAATTGTTGGTATGCATGGCATACTCCAAGTTTTAAGTTAAAACATGATAAAACGAGTTAAACATTTTTTTTACATTTAACCTCAACAACAATGACAGCGAGAGCTCTGAAGAGTTCTCTTTAAAATATTTTAGGAAGCTCCACAGCAGAGTGTGCTGTTTGTATCAATGCTAGACTGACCTCCGCTGGAAGAATGAGAGACACTCTGTAAATAATTATTTTTAGATATATATTTTTTGGTTAAAATCACTAAGAGATCATGTTACTTGTTAATGTATTATATGGTGCGTGTTTAAAGCCATAGCACATAAACAGTATTTTAAATCTTTTCTACATTAGGGTACTAATCCTGACTAATAAACGTGTAAATGATGATTTGCATTCATATAACTGCTGTTACAAAAAATTGTTGGAGTTTGTATTATGATAATTTAGTTGCACTTAATCTCTGTATTTGCTTGTAATGATTGCACATACTGTAGCAAGCTTATTGTTAAGAAAACGCCTTTGTTATTAGAGTATTTGCAACAGCTAAGTTGTGTTTGAGTTTTTATCCCAAAATGACCTTCAATCCTCAGGTTTTGAGTAGCTGTGCCTGTACTGCTGCAGGTTTAACACATATTTCAACACATTTTGGCCTTTGCACACACAAATAGAGCCAGAAAGAGTACACAGTTGTAAAGTACTTCCAGTGTTTGTTGATCATCAACGAGTGTGTGTCTGTCTGAAATCACAAGGCCCGACAACAATGGTTAACCAGTGCAAGGCTTTGGTTGTTACTGAGTGTTAGCACGGTGCGTTTAAATGCAAAACTATAAAAAAAAAAACAACCGAAAACAGAATGTACCCAACTGTCTGCACAACTCAAACAAACTTTGATTTGAACAAAAGCTGATTTAGCCTATATTTTTTGAAGATCCAAAGACAGATTAGAAATATCTTACTATTCAGTTGTTACTCATAAAAAAAAATTGGCATTTCCGTATCAATGATAACTGGAACTATAATTTTACACTAAATCCCATTTATCTCTAGTGACACAAAATATGTCCTTATATGACATTTTCACCTCTACACGTGACTAATAATACTGTGTGTGTTGTGGAGAAAGTGTATGAAATACAAAGTGTCCTGTGAGGCTCTAATAACGTTCTTCTGCCCTCACTGCACAGTAACACTTGCGGTTTGCCTTTGAAATTTTGACTTGAAGCAAATGGGAAACTGTAAAAACAGTATTGGACAGCAAATTCAATGATGACAATATAAGAGACCAATGACCAAAGGTGTAAAATGAATAAGAATGGTAACAAGGAAACCAAATTCCCAAAAGTATAGACCGCATACCTGTCAAATTAGTCTAGTATACATCCACATAAAGTGCACAAGACTAAAAGTTAAAAAAGAGTAAAAGATACACAACAGTTATACCAACAGAAGTTCAACAGGAAAGGCTCAGTAAAGAGCCTAAATGCAGCCAGACAGCTACATATTCGTACAACTTCAGCAGATGAATGTTAAAAATAAAACAAAAAAAATCTTGTAGTGTCAAACACATTTTGAAATGGAGGAGGGCAATTTCTAAATAGTGTGAGTGGTTGTTGGCTGAAACAAACAATACAAATTGCATATTTCCAAATTGTATGTCACTGAAAAAGTGTGACCTGTGTCACATTGTGTGTGTGTGTGTGTGTGTGTGTGTGTGTGTGTGTGTGTGTGTGTGTGTGTGTGTGTGTGTGTTTGCATCATGCCTCCCCATATGATTTTGTGTCATGTTTGGTTTACATGGAGAAGAGTCATCAGTTTTAATTTCCCACGTGGGAACCACAAATATCAACATGACTGACTGTTCTGAGAAGTTCCTCTTCTAACCTTCACAGTCAATGAACAGAACACTTCCCAACCCTGTTTTTTCTTAAACTCATATTGTTATAGAGAGAATGCAGTTCCTCATAGAGAATATTATTATACCTGTCAGGTAAGAACTGTTATTTATTTTCTATCTATCTATCTATCTATCTATCTATCTAATCTTATAATGGCTATGTAACGGTATGTGGTTTATATATACAGTACAACGTTTTTTTATTCTTAAATGTATCCACTGTAGGACGTACATAATTGGCAATTGCATTTTGAAGTAAATTAGGCTAGGTACTCATAATTTCCCATTATTGTGGTTTACAGAGATCAGTTAGATGTGGAAGATTATCTTTCGCAGAATTGATCCTACTCTCCTTTCCCCATCCTTCATTTTTTGGTGTTTAGTTACATGTTTGACACTTTGGGAAAGAAGTTTATTTGCTTTCTTGACGAGTTACATGAGAAAAATGTCAAATTTTGGTTTTACAGTGAAGATACTGCACAGAAGAGTTGGGCAGATCGATTATTGTAGCTGTTTTTTTTAAAGATTATTTTTTGGGCTTTTTCCACCTTTAATTTTTGACAGGACAGCTAGGTGAGAAAGGGACATGCAGGAAATCGTCACAGGTCGGACTGAAACCCTGGACCTCTGCGTCGAGGCATAAACCTCTCAGTATATGTGCGCCTGCTCTACCCACTGACCCAACCCCGGCCACATTGTAGCTGTTGTTTGACTGTTTATGGACAGATTAAAAAAAATGGTTACATTTACAGATGTTGATAAGTACGGAAGCTGAGAAGGGTCATCCTTGCAATTTTTTTTTTAATGCTGTTACCCCAAGATCACAATCTTTTGTTTCTTTTTATTACTCATATTGGTTATCAGAAGTCAGATCGAGCTGATGGTGACGGACTCGATTGATGATAAACGTGTGACAACCCATGTGACGACATCTGGTTTTCAAAAATAAAATGCTAAAAAAGGGTATAAACATCCATGGAAAATGAGATTACTTGAATTACATTCACAAGAAGTATAAAACACATTAACACGAGATGAGATCAATAACTCTTTATCACGAGATAACGGCATTTAAAAATCCGACTGCACCTTGGCTAAGAAGATGATGGTAATAAAATAAATGTGGCACTTTGTAGTTTTGGCTTATTTAAAGCTAATGTACTTCTTCTGTATGATTCTTGCTGTTCAGGCAGATTACTTTTAACCTTTGGACAGGCTAACTGTTTTCCCTGTTTCCAGTCGTTATGCTAAGATAAGCTAAGCTAACAGTCTGCTGGCTGATGTAGTTTACATTCAATGGATATAGGAAAGGTTTTAATTTATAACTTTCAATTAATCTGACTCTCGGGCAAGAAAGCAAATATTTCCAACTTCAACTTTGTTTAGGTTGTGTTTTCTCTCCTCAGGAACAGAGCAGGATCCTGCAGACAGGTTTTAAAATGTGTCCTGCTTTACCTGTGGGATGTTTACTCTGCACCTGCACCTGTCTGCAGAGACGTCCTGACTCTGCTGTCTCTCTGTGTCACACTCGCCATCATCACTGGCGGCCTGCTTCATCACTGGCTGTCAACGACTCTGAAATACAACCATGAAGCATCCATTCAGACTGCCTGCATCTACAGTGTGGCCATATTTCTGGCCTCGTTCCTGTGTCACCCTCTGCGCTGTGTGCTGACCATGACTCTGCCGACAGTCTGCACCAAACAGGGACGCAAACTCCTCATCACAGCCTCCGTCATGATTGTAGTTTTGAACGTCATTCCTAATATTTCAGTGAACGTAGGGGCGGTCGCTCGCATCCTGAAGTGCACCGCTGAGGGTTTCACAAAGACTTTATTAAACTCATCTGAACCTTTGAACAAAGCAAAGAGGGACCTTGTTGAGGAAACCATCAAAGCGAGAAGGGAAGACTTGAGCATTGTCACCAACTTGAGGAAGTTAGATCACTTTACACATGTTGATGTGTCAGAAGTCAAAAGCAGGTTCACTAAGATGATTGCACAGATAGAGGTCAACTTCTCACATGCCAGGGGCCTGCTGAAATATTACAAACTGTTGTCAAACCGGATCCTTGCTGCCATTTTTGTTGCTTTACTAATCTTTGAATCTGCTCGCTACTTAAAATCTTATCTGGCATCAGTTCAGTTTGATAACGGCTACATCTCCAAAGAGCTTCATCAAAAAGTGACTCATGCTGCTAAAAATAAAACTCATCCCACAAGCTGCAACATAACAAGTCAGGAATGTACCTCCTGTTTCATATCACTGGTTGTGGTAACATTATATTTCATTGCAATAACTTTATTAGTATCTTTGGATCATGTTGTGTATCATATAGTTCAGGCGATTGTGCCATGGATACTGGACTTTCCACCGACATCTGCCAGCATAAGTGTCAATTATAAGGTAAGACATTACTGCAGTTCCTTTTATTCTACCTGCAGTATTTGCTTCCTCACTTTTAAGGTTTTGCTCTTTTTTTAATCTCCTGCCAGGTTCAGTTGTTCCCCCCTGCCTTTTGTATCATCCCACAATCCTGTGTCACACAGGAGCTCACAAACTTCCACCGGGATTACAAGTGGACTTTCAACCCCGAGCCATCGCTCTGTGATGTGACAACTTCAGCTCCGAACCTGGGAGTCACACTCCTGCTAGGATGTCTCTGGCTGATGAGCTACTCTCTGGTGTTCCTCGAGGTTTACGCCAGACGGCTGCGCAGGAAAATCTCTGCGTCTTTTTTCAGAGAGCAGGAGGAGAGGAGAATAGTTTACTTGATGAAGAAAGTACAAGAGAAGCAGAGTAGAAAAGAGCAAAAAGAGACTATTTGTGTTGAGGTTAGGTGAATGGTTACAGGACAATGATTTGTTTGTCAATTTTTTCTAAAGATGTTTTTATCCATGCTAACTGCTTTGCTCTAGGGATGGCAACGTTGGTGTGTCGGTCCACCACTTCAGGCTGTTCTCATGAACTATTCGTACATATAGCTTCAAAAAGTAATGCACTGTAATCTGTGTGTATTCCACGTATTTATTAGTGTAAACCCCACATTGATGTTTACTGTAAGGCAGGCCCCTCTACTGTCTGTAGTAATAATAACCAAAACACCTAGTATGGGACTGTATATCGTATGGATGAGGTAGAGGTGGTGGATTGGTAGCCTGGTCCTACCAGACTCTGGTACATTTCATTTGTACAGAGAGTCTGGCCACTCTCCATTGACAAGTGTTAACTTCCATGAAGGCGGGTACTCTGTTGAAGTTTAAAACTATTGGATCTGCCCAGAGCCACTCTGGATCTGCCATAACCAATCGCTAGCGTTCGTCTTAGCCAACTCTTTCACCACTAACGGAGCGAGATGGAAAATCAAACTTTTCCCGAACCCCGAGGGGAGGAGGGCCACAACATCATGGCCACCAACAAAACTCAGCAAAGATTGTTCTTTCTCAGGCTTTAACTTTTGGATATTCGGTTGCGTTGCCACAACGGACTGAATGGCTTCGCTCACATCTTTCTCCGCCGCCATTACGGAACTACAACTCAAACTAGCGCACAACCTCAACGTCATTGTTCTCAGCCACTCCCTCTGTTCGCTAATTGGACCGCCAAAAATTTGGCCGGAGAAAACCCAAGAATATATCGCAAACCCAGACGGAGTACTGAAGGAAAATGAAAATTGAGCGGAAGTACATAGGAGGGCGGAGCCAGGCTACTACTTGAGGGGACCGGTGTTTTAACCCAAACGAAAAACTTTTTTCTAATCTTAACTAGTTTTGGTGATAACCTTAAAATGTCGCATAGGCCTAACGGTGACCGGTTGTCATAATTTCAAAGATAGATAAAAAGATATCATTAGAATAGTTGTGCATACATTTTCGTACGAAATCAAACGAACCTGCGATGATGATAACACATTGACCACTTTGATATTTCAACTATTTGAACAATTATTTGATGGATTTCCATGATATTTTCTAGAGACATAGTTTGGTCCCCAGAGGATGAATTTTACTAACTTTGGTGATCCCCTGAATTTTTCTCTAGTCTCACCATGAGGTTGATATTTTGGGGTTTTATTGAAATGTCTCAACAATCACTGAGTGGATTGCCATGGAATTTGGTATAGACATTCATGGTGCCCAGAGGACAACTCCTCATGACTGGTTGTACCCTGACTTGTCATGTAGCACCACCAGCATGTCAAAGGTTTCACTTGTCCAGTGTAATCTCAACATCCACTTGATGCATGGGCACAAAAATGAGTACAGAGATTCATGGCTCCTACACACTGTAGCCTATCTAATGATCCCCAGACTTTCCCTCTAGTGCAGAGGTTGACATTTGTGGTTTTGAGTGAAATGTCTCAACAAATAACCGATGGATTGCCAGTAAATTTAGTGCAAACATTCATGTCCACCTCAGGATGAATTGTAATAACTCTGCTCATATCTTAGCTTTTAATCTAGCGCCATCATCAGGTCAAAATTTCATTATCCAATACTTTACGACCAAATACCTGCAGATCTAATGACATTCCTATCAGCTTCAGTTGTACTTTGTGTTTATTGTTAATCAACATGCTAACAAATTATAGGATGACCATGGTCAAGATTCTGAGCATGTCAGCATGCTGATGTTAGCATTTACCTCAAACCACTGCTGGGCCTAAGTAGCCTCACAGAGCTGCTAGTGTGGCTGCATGTAGACTCTCTTAGTCTTCTTACCTACAGTAGGCTACAGTTTTTCTTTAAGGTTTGTAACACATCATTCTCCGCTCTTATGCTAAGAGTCTGATTTTGCAAAATATAAACTGATAGAGCATCCTGTGTAACAACACATTTTCCTGTGCAGGCATGTCGCCACTCAATGTGTCTTCTTAGGCGCTCACACTCAAACCTGATGTGGTTTTTATAGATGTACCACCACATCTGCTAACTTTGCATCCACGTGTGTGTTTGCCAGCATGGTAACAGGTTTTTTTTTTCACACAAATTTCAGAGAGCTCATATTTTACTGCATATTTTCTGTACTGTGTGTGCAATGTTGTTTTACCTCGTGTGTGGTTCAGTGTGAACCTGTTATTTCTTGTTTTGCTTCTTTTTTTTTTTTTACCCCTGAGCCCCACTAGATGTCACTATGGTGCTTTGGACAAATGAGAATAGAGAATAATACAGTACCTCCTGTCAGAAAATGAACAGCAATAGATTGGATCTTACAATGTTTTGAATATTTTATTGACCTAGATGATTTTTATAGATGAAATGAATCTGTTTCATGTGCACATCCAATAATTCACCGGCCTATTTTAATCAGTATGGCCTTACTAAAAAAAAATCACTTCCTTTGCAGGTCCTTCACATTTTATCAGTACGCTTCTGCTTAAAACTCCCATGAGCCTTCGGGAGTTTATTTTAAGACACCATCCCAGAATAATAATAGAATACCTCTTTATCATTTAGTCTATTTTTTTCTGACTTTTTGTCCACTCATGATTGTCTCAAAATTCATCAAATCTGTGTAAAGATGATAGACAGAAATGATAAATTATTCATGTATTTTGTGCTTACTATGTGTGTCACAGCTCTGGGCTTATTGTTGGAAAGGCAGTGAACTGAAAGATTATTAAAAATGCAAATCAAATGTAGCTCTTAACATCTAATTTTCTCATTTTCATTCTCTTTAAGTAGCGGGTGAAAAAATCTACTTTTTTACACTATCTGACAGTATCACACTGTACATGTTTGTTCCAGCTCTTCATTGAAGATTCTATACAATGTTTACATTAAGTTAAATAAGACTCAAATATTCGAGATATCTTACATTTGATAAACATTACCCTAAAATGTAGCCTAGCATGTTTTGATACCTTTCTCAACTGGAACTAAAAATAAATGTCTGTGGGATTGTCGAGCAGTCTAACATTTGTTCATTTGTTCAGACGCCGTATAGGATGGACTTCTTAGCATGCAGCAGTTCAATCAAACAATTACCTGGAAAGAAACTGCTCTGCAGGATTATGTTTTCTTCTTCTGTGAAGCTGTTATCTATTCATTAGAGGAAGCCTGGCGGACTGAGTGCTTTGCGATTGGCAACTACTTGAAATAATAAAATTGCAAGCGTCTGTCATGCATTAGCATTCATACCGACAGTCTTGTCCACAGAAAGAGGTTTAAAGAATGATTTGTTTGAATCTATTTCCATAGCTGTGAGAAGGATTTTGTGAGTCGGATTTGATGTGTCTTAATGTTTTCAGCTATTGGGAGCAGGTTTTAAACAGTATCAGTATCTACCACATAGTGCCAGTGGCTGTGAAAGCATTCCTAAATGTGCCTCAAAGGAACAGCGAAAATCTTTATCTTATGATGTGTGTTCCTGTTTGTCCTTCAAGATACTTTTTGAATTCTACACTCCTGTATCTGTGCAAAACCAGAGTATCCAAAGATGTAAATTTGGTTTTTCACAGAAGAAGATGTTAACTAAATTATGTCTGCTATGGCAAAAAACAAAAGGTCTACTTCCTAATTAGTGCCATTTAAACTCAATGGCCGATCACTGCAGTGGATGATGTGTTAAATTGCAGGCTACCTCCTCTGTTCTTTTGATAATTATAGGATTTATGTCCACAGCCGTGGCCTCAATGGTTGACATGGCATTTTCAGCTTGGATGGGGAGGTGGAATTGATTTTTAAGTTGGTGGCTGTACAAGGCAGTGTGTTGCAGTGTGGATGTAATGGTGTGTGATGGCAAAGAGAGGGAGGGGTGCACTGGGAAATAGGGAGGGAGAGCAAGAGAGAGATAGGGAGACATATGTGGACGACTAGAGCGCCTCTGGAGAAAGACTAAGCATTCATTTGTGTTTCTTGGTTGATTGCACCTGCTACCACGCGAGAGTGAGAGCTGCCTTTTGCAAGTGATGGTAAGCTGCCCATTTTCTTCTCTTAAAAATATTTGTTTACTCTCCCACACTTTTATTTTCTTAACCTGAATCAACTATAAATGTTTAACAATTTATTTCTGCGTTATTTCTTTGGATATGGGAATATAAAGATGGAGGGTTATGTATTTTTTTCTAAGAGGATAGTCAGTCTTTTCTGGCTTTCTTCATTTGTTTAAAAAAAAAAAAAAAACGGATCAAACAGTCAACATAATGGCTTTAGTGTGGGCTTAACCTTTCCCTTCACAGTCAACTGGCTGATAGGAATATGTCCATTATGAGAAACACAGGATACACATCTTTATGGATGTTAGTGATTAACAGAAAGTTAAATAATGTTGACTTATATTAAGATTTAAATTTAACCTTTTATTTATATCTCTTTATTTTAAACTAGAGTGGCTGAACTATTAATAATTTGGTGATGTTTGCTGATTCCTGTTATTTCATTAATATATTAAACCTGCAACGACAGATTTTTTTTTTTTGCCATTTGGGGGCAGTGGAAACAAGTTGTGAACACGACATTGACATATCCACTTTTGACTCACACCAGTTTTGATTGATATTCTCTGGATTGCACACAAACAAACATCTGGGCCCCGCCCTACCATTTTCTTACAGTCCCTATCTATTGTTTCTCTCACGTTTCTGCATTTAGGCTTCTTGTTTTGTGTCTCTGGAGTTCAACTGAGTTGTGGCCGCAGGACCTAAACACAATGGAGAACAACACAACCATCTTTCGGGAAGTCGCTCAAGTTGTAAATCGGACAGAAATACCTCTGAACCCTCTTGAAGAGCAGGCCATTACAATATTTTTGACAATGCTCATCTGTGTAGTAGGGATTGCTGGGAACATCATGGTGGTGCTGGTTGTGCTGCGCACCAAACACATGGTGACCCCGACTAACTGCTACCTCGTCAGTCTGGCTGTCGCAGACCTCATCGTGCTCCTGGCTGCAGGGCTGCCTAACATCTCTGATGTTGTAGCCTTCTGGATATATGGATACACAGGATGCTTGTGTATAACTTATCTTCAGTACCTGGGCATCAACGTGTCGTCTTGCTCCATCACGGCCTTCACCATCGAACGATACATCGCAATTTGTCACTCCATAAAGGCTCAATTCATATGCACCGTTTCCCGGGCCAAGAGGATCATAGCTGCAGTCTGGGTCTTCACCTCCCTCTACTGCATTATGTGGTTCTTCTTAGTGGACACGGAAGAAACCGTCTACACCAACGGAGTGGTGGTCACTTGTGGCTACCGTGTCTCCAGGAGCTTGTACATGCCGATCTATTTCTTGGACTTCACTTTGTTCTATGTGATCCCCCTTATTGTGGCCATGGTGCTGTACGGGCTCATCGCCAGGATTTTGTTCATGAGCCCCCTGCCCTCGCATTTGAACGACAGAGCCGGAGGAAGCTCAGTTCACCAGGGTCACTCTAACACCACTAACAAGGCCAACAAGGGTGCGGTCTCTGCAAGGAAACAGGTACTGAATTGGCTGACACACAGTATAGAGCAGGGGTCTTTAACGTTTTTTGGGGTGGTGATGGTGCAGTGGATATGATACATGCCTTTGGTGTGGGAGACCTGGGTTTGAATCCCACTGCAATACATCAACCAATGTGTCCCTGAGCAAGACACTTAACCCTTAGTTGCTCCAGAGGTGTGCAGCCTCTGACATATATAGCAATTGTATGTCGCTTTGGATAAAAGCATCAGCTAAATGACATGTAATGTTTTTTAGGCCAGGGATCCCTTAGCTCAAAGATAGACTGAGTAGGGACCCCCTACTGCATATATTGTAAACAATTGAGTTGCATATTAAACTGGGCCGAATGGACGAATATAAATGGTAATTATTTATATATCGTGTTTTAACCGTAAACATACATGTGGAAGGCACAGTGAATCTTTAAGCCTAACTCTATAGCTGCCATAGTGGCTACCTTACCTATAGTAAGCTTATCTTCAATATGTAATTTTTATTTTTTTATTTTTTACAAATAGGCCAATATATCTTTGCTATTAATATTTTAGATGCATATCAATGTATATTTTCAGACATATTTAAATTTTTGAAAAAAGAATATATTTTTAAAGATAATTTGGCGGCCCCCCTGCATTAACTCTGAGGACCCCCTAGGGGTCACGGATCCCCTGTTGAAGATCTCTGGTATAGAAAAAAAAATCCACCTTTATTAGAAAATATTAAAATCTCATGAATAGTTTCTGATTAAGAAATCTCTTTTTAGCCAAACCAAAAATATATAGTTTAGGTCAGGATTTTCCAAAATGTGATTGTTCCCTTAAATTTATAATTTGTTATCTTGGTCAAAATTGAAATATCTCAACAACTATTGGATGGTTTGTAGACGTTCATTGTTCTCAGAGGATGAATCCTACTGACTTTGGTGATCCCTGATTTTCCATCTAGCGCCACCATGAGGATGACATTTGTGTTTTTGAGTAAAATGTCTTGACAACTATTGGATAGGTTGCCATGACATTTGATACAGACATTTATGGTTCTCAGACGATGACTTTAGTGGTCCCCTGACTTTGTGGTTGAGATTTGTAGTTTTGAGTAAAATGTCTCTCTTCACACAACTATTTATCTCACTATAGATGTGTACAAACAAGTGCAACACTATTCATGTCTTTCAGAAGAAAGTGACTGAAAGTGTTCACCGTTATCCCCATATTTAGAGGTGCAGTAGGTAAGACTAACTTTCTGTCATATTTGTTGAAACTGACCCTATGTTCGAGTAGAACTACATGAAGCAGGTAATTAAAAAAAAAATCTGGCTCCTCTGGCACCACCTACAGCCTGTAATGCAATTTGCAAAAACCCACCGCTCCCTATTCAGATGCACCAATCAGGGCCAGGGGGTTGTCAATCACTGCTCATGCACACTCATTCATTCTCCCTTGTGGGGGGAGGGGCTTAGGAGACCGTATTGGGCTTTAGCAGAAAGGGGGGAGGGACTGAGAAGTTGTCGATGTTCAAATTTTTTGGATAAGTCCTGGATATTCACAATCCTACCTACGGCACCTTTAAACAATTAATGCACCTCCATCCTCTCTATGAAGACCACCTTTTCACACAACCCTCATGTGTGGTCGTTCAGAAAAGAGCAATAGGCCCTTCCGCTGTAGCATGACCTGGCATTGTTGCATGTTAGCATGCTGACTTTAGCATTTAGAACAACTGTCCATAGGTACAGCCTCACAGAGCTACTAGCATAGCTACAGACTCATGTTATTAGACATCTTCTACAATACTGACATGATGTCAAAACAGCATGCCTGTGATTATAGTTATAACTCTTCCTCATTATTGCCACATAATTACATTACTTTTGTTCCTTGTTTCCTTGCACATCTGTCTGTCTCTCTGCATCAACAGATAACAAAGATGCTGGCTGTGGTGGTCATCCTCTTCGCCTTGCTTTGGATGCCTTACCGAACACTGGTGGTGGTCAACTCCTTTATCGACCCGCCTTACCACAACACCTGGTTCCTGCTCTTCTGCCGTATGTGCATCTACACCAACAGTGCCGTCAACCCCATCATTTACAACCTCATGTCTCAGAAGTTTCGCGTCGCATTCAAAAAGCTCTGCAAGTGCAACTGGCGACACAAGGAGAAGGCAGCAGAGTATAATGTGCCAATGTATTACAGCGTGATAAAGGATTCTTCCCATGAGAGCAATGAGCTGGTCACAGAGCAGGAGGAAGTGAGTCAAACCAACAAAAGGCTCAACCAAACGGAAGATGACGCAAGCACTCTCAGCATTTCTTAATGAAGGCTTTGATGAGTTTGTTGGCTCTATTAGGATAAGGGCATTATTTGTGTTTAAGATTGCTGTCAGTTCCACCAGTTCCATTATTTACTGACACTGAGATCTGTAGACATTTTAGTTTTAGCAGTGACACAGGTTGAATTTGTGGTGTAGTAAGCTAGTTGTGGTACTTTTGCATCAGTATTTTAACTGTAAACACAGTATGTGAGACCAGGCTTTCGTGTATTTCACACTGCTTAGTGGGACATAAAGTGCATCATAATGTGCATTGCCATTGCACAAAAATGACTCACTATTTTAATGCACATACAAATAGAATGACTAGGAAAGATGGACATTTTTTGTGACGTGTTAGATGCATTTTTGTACATAATTTGAGTTTCCAGACTTTATGTTGACTAGTTTTGACTAGTACCAGTACTTGTTACGTATGTGCAACACTGACCTATAAAATTATCAGCATAATACGTCTGATAACAATTGCACTTGTCCTTTTCATTGTGACACTCTCTGGCTGTAGTGTACTCAGATAGACCACACTCTTTGACAGCACTTATGATCACAGTCCAGATTTTTCCTTTTTTTTTTTTTTTAAACCCCACTTAATATTAATAATACAGACAACAACAACAGAGAGTGTGAGAGAGTGTAACTGCACTGTATGTTTCTGTCTGTGGCCCTGAATGCATCACATCCAACTTGTAGCTACCAAACTATTTTGGAATTTAATCAAAAAGGTTAATTGGTGAATGTCATCTGCAGACTTTCACCTGCCAAGCTATTATCAACACTTTGGTGGAAATACCTCAACAACTGTTGTATTGACTTTCATGAAATTTTGGACTAATATTCTTTGTTCCCAGATGATGACAGGCTTTGGTGATCTGACTTTTTCTCTAGCACCACCACAAGTCCATGAGGTTGACATTTGTGGTTTGGAGTGATGTTGTCTTGACAACTGTATTGGCTGGCATAAACATTAGTTCAGACATTCATGTTCACTTCAGGATGAATTAGCAAATGTAAGGATGCTAACATGCTAAATTTAGATGTTGAACATGGCAGGCTACACTTTATGCCTGCTAAACATCAGCATTGTGAACGTGTTAGCATGCTGACATTAGCATTTTAGCTCAAAGTATCACTGTGCCTATAAGTACAGCTTCACTTAGTCTTATTTATTTATTCATTCATAAGCATCATGATCATACTGTATATAAGTCAACAGGATAGCTAACCAGAGGCCTGTTTCACAAAAGCAGAATTTATAAATCCAGGATAACTGATAAAGCGAGGCTTGACCTAGTCTAATCTGTTCATCCTGGCGTGGTGCGTTTCACGAAGGCCAAGCCAGGCTGAGGAGCGACTAGGTTGAGCCAGGCTGAAGTAATTCAGATAGATGCGCGTACACGGCTTTCCTCAAAAGACCGCGAGGTCGATCACAGATTTACTGATGCCAAAATGGAGAATACGCATTGTTCATACTTTATACAGAGTGGGCAGCAGCTTCTTGTAGAAGTATGATGACGTGAAACACATTATTTGTATAAAAAGAAAAGGAACACGGCCGCTGTAATGAAACAGCGAGAGAAAGCGTAGCAGCCGATCGCGGACCGACTGAATACATATATTAACTGACCACTGCTCTGAATTGAAACCGTCATAATCATTCCATTCAAAGATTAGGCTACTAATCATTTGCACAAATTAACAGTTGTAGTCTTTGCCTTAAAAGTAAGCAAAAGATAATGTTACTCAGGAAATTTACCACGAAGATCAATTTTCTACAACGCTAGAGTATGATGCATAAATATCTCTTCGTTCTGTTCCTCCCTCTCCCTCATGGGCTAAAATATACATTTCCTAAGTCATATTAACTTCCACTGCTCGCGTTTAATGCAAAGTGTACAACTGTTCGTTTTTGCAAATGACAGTGACTCATTGAATGGTTTCAGTTAAGAGCAGTAGTTCGTAAATGTATATTTTTAGATCATCATTCAGTCTGTCCGCTATTATCTGCCACGCTTTTTCTCGCGTTCTTTTATTTTTTCTTTTATTTTTTTTTATAGAGGACGAGTTTCCTTCTCTACATATTATATGCCTTGCTCCCTTGTATATATGGACATAGAAAATAAAGACACTGAAGAAATTGGACTCTAAAATCTAGAAACTATAAAGATAATTAAGTGAGAAATTCCATGCACACTGTAAACATGAATGGAACAGATTATATTCATCAGTTATTTCCCCCCCAGCAAAATATAAGGTCAAAAACCATTGGGGTGTCCTCCCCCTGTTGTTACATGAATGTCCAGTAGCCTACATCACTAGATAGTTACTGGTCCAGTGAACTAAGACTATAATTTGGGAGGATTGTACAATTAGGACATGTTCTTTAAATTGTACAATCCTCCCCAATTATAGTCCCAGTTTACTGGACAACACAAATTGTGTGCTAAGAATGCCAAATAAAATGCACATGGCAGCGGAACAAACATGATCATTATTGTTAAAGAATTTAAAAAAAATGAATCAACTCAAATAATTCAAGGTGCATTGGTCAACTATAGAAATGTAAAACATTGTATGTATTGACCTTAGTAACAAAATTTAAAACACATTTGAAATTTTATCAGCATTTTCTAATTATCTCAACTGTCATAATATTTTCATCAAACTAACAATCTGAACAGCAGTCTTCATACAGCAATATAACTGTCACATGAATAATTATTAAAACAAATAATGGTCACAACTTTAAATAATAACAGTACTTAAAGGAACAGCAATATGCACCTGTTGTATTTTAATGCAGGCTGATAACAATAGGGTAAAACCACTGCTGGGTGATCAGAAAAGGCTCCAGGATTAAATAAATCCTGGCTGTTAGCCTGGTCGGGAGCAGGCTAACTGCACAGAATAAATCTCCATGGTGATTTATGTGCCTCCACTTTCGTGAAACCGAGTCAAGGCTTAAATCATCTAGGATAACTGATGAATCCCGGCTTAATCCCTTATCTTGGTTTTGTGAAACAGGCCCCGGCTTCTATAGACAGCTGTAGGCTGGCATGGTTTTATTTGGAAGGTCAGCTAGGCTAAGTAAACACAAGCCTCTACACAGCCATGCTCCACTTACACAGGTGTTCTCACTCATCTTGCCGCCTCTCAGACCTGTGTGGGCGTGTACAGACTGTTTGATTGGCATCTCCTTCACTCTCCTGTTCGAGTGGTTACACCTGAGGGAGCATTTCAAATCTTTTAATTGTTATAATTATTTGGGCATTTATTGCTGACAGTAGAAAGATGACAGCAGGAAATGAGTGGAGAGAGACATGAGGAACGACAGAATGAGGTCCAGACACAAACGGAGGACGATGGGATTTATGGTTGTCACCTTGACTCTTTATAAATTAATAAAGTTTGGTGTTTATGCCCAGAATAGTTCCAGCTAATTTCACTAGAGGTCTAATTAGCCTTGTAATTGAAAACACCTGTGTGGGTGTGCAGGGTCTTTAGTATTTTTGAAGTCTAAGTCCGTCGCAAGAATGTTTTTTTTCTTCATATACCAACTATGCTCCTCTTTCACTCCTTGAAATTGTCACAGAATTTACTTATTCTGCAATCCAAAAAACTAAAATGAAAACAATCCCTCTGTCAGCCCTTCCACTGAGTTTATTTCTGACTCCAAAGAAATTCTATGTTGTGGAAAAAAGTTTGTATCATTAGATTTTCAGTCTGCCAAACTGTGAGGCTGGAGGTAATAACCATGGAAACAGATCATTTCCAATTCAATATTCATATCAGCCAGTCAAGTCAGAGAATGAAAATAAAGTTGTCCTTTTGACGGGCAACAAAACTGACAGCAAGTGCATGATGGGGAAAAAAATGGGATGTTGTTGCCAACGAGTTTGCTGTCCCCCTCGTCTTCTTGCTGTCGTCTTCATCATTACTGCATGGCTCTGCATCTCAACATGCCCATCTCTACAGACCTGTGTATAAATCTCTTTCACGCTTGGCCAATATATTTATCTATTCTGTGTATTGTGCATGTTTGATATTGTGTTTTTAACATTTTGTAAACAGGCTTTGTAGTTTAATGTGGATTAACAAATTATTTTAAATATCTATTCTTAAATGTATATGTATACATCTAATAAATGTGTACATTGTCTTTATTCATAAGAGTTGTGTGTGTCGAATAAAATAAATCTCGACAGTATTCATCCAGTATTTCCTTTGGAAAAGGAGATTTGATGTAGATTTCCATTAACTGAAGTGGGACTGTAGCTCTAGCACATTTTGCATCAGTACAGACGCTGATTAGAGAATAACGGCTCGTTTCAAGGACACACTTATAATTCTGTTTTGCTTTAATTAGCATTATTTACTGTAGCCTACTGTATATCTTACCATGTGTGATTGAGCATATTCCACCTTTGTTTGCTTGTTTTTCCAGTTTCCTATAGCTCTAAACTATAAAAGCATACTGAAGACTACACCTGATCATACAAATAACATAAATAACAATGATTAGCAAAACGTGTGCCACTAAGGAAAATGTGAAGCAGTCAGTAGAAGCTAAATGCAGCTTCACATCACGTTTGGCACTTGTCGAGTGAGGTTACTGTCAATAATCAACATGTCTGTTTTCTAATGCTGGAGCCATGTTCTCTGTCACGTCGAGAATATTGTATAAGTCCCTCTGGACATTGTGCAGACTATGTAGTGCTGATAAATTCCATATAAGGAGTTTTTATAATGAAAGAGATGCCACATAGGTCTGGAGGAAAAAATCAGTGAAGGCAGAAATACACAGAGCCCTGCAGCAAAAATGTTGCTCGTGGCTCCAGCAGCCATATATATTTTTTCTTTTCAGCTCTTTCTTAGATGAGACAACATGGATCGATAATATATTCTTTTTTTATGCGGTCTTGTTTTGTTGTATGTCAGATAGAAGAACACCTGTTGCTTCAACTGAAGGACTGTTTGTGCTTGCTGAGTATTATTCTTTACTGATGTTTATTTCAGTCCTACAAATTGTTCAAAATTCAATATGTTTTCTCAAGACTTCCATCGGAAAACTAACACCTTTCTTTGGTTTGGTGTTTTAAATTTGGTAGGAACCTAAACTCAAATGTCCAGACCATAGACTACAAAAAATAATAGATGGAGCTTACTGGTCAGAAAAGTGAAGCCAGAGACTAGAGTTCTAGAACCGTAAAGCCCCAA
Source organism: Sander lucioperca (assembly GCF_008315115.2). Lineage (NCBI taxonomy): Eukaryota > Metazoa > Chordata > Actinopteri > Perciformes > Percidae > Sander > Sander lucioperca. The sequence goes on from NC_050184.1 coordinate 32,255,750, forward strand.
CTCAGAGTAATTCCCATATCTGTGTCACGTGGGTTTCACAACTGCCACACCTCTTTAGAAGACTAGCGGCAGGTTCTGAGTGTATTGATTCCAATGGAAGTAGTGAACATAAGCACAGATCATAGCCAATTCTTTCGCCCTATATTCACCAAAGTAAATATTGGACCCATTTTTCACAAGCCAATTTTTTTTAAATTTTTTAAATTTTGACCTTTATTTATTCAGGGAATGTTCACTGAGAGGAAGCCTCTCTTTTGCAAGAACTCCCTGATTACATTCACACAGTTACACATTCATACCTGGAAACTTCCCAGTACAACCACAGTCTGATCTGCTGGCCACTGAGCAGCTCCACTGGAGCCCATGGGGTTAAGGGCCTTGCTCAAGGGCACCTCAGTGGTGGTAATGAGGGAGGGACAAGCGTTGCTCTTTCATTTTCCCCATCCAGATTTTATCCTGTCGGTCTGGGGATTGAACCGACAACCTCCCGGTCACAAGCTCGCTTCTCTAACCTTTAGGCCTCCCAAACATTTTGACACTAAAATGCCATTTTTCAGACACACAAATCAAGAGAAAATCTTAAAATTAGTTTGAGACTTGTTTCTGTCTCAGGAACAAACTCTCGAGAGCTGACAACACTACCCTCACCTGATAAGCTACCCTCAACTAACGTTCGCAAATGTTGTAAAAAACTAATTTTTGTAATGCTAAAATTTGCTTTTAGCTGTGTAAATATCTAATGTTAGCAAAGGAAATATAAATTAATTATGCAAATATAGCTTTTCATCCACCAACACGACGTACTATTGGCGCAACATGTAATGCTTTAGTCTTTTACTAATCTTTAGTTAAAGAATCATTGGCCGAGGTTAGCAGAGTCGTCAGGAGACTGGCAAGTTGATGTTCTGATCCTGCTGAGGGACTCATGGCCACATGCCATCACCGTCCAAAGTCAACCACATCAAGCACAATTGATTTAGGACTGAAACTTTCCAGTCGCCTTTCTGTCAGCTCTTCAAAATCTATGCTGAATTGTCTATTTTACACTGACAGGGGCCATCCTGCCACCTAATGAATATTTTACTTACATTATTTTTATCATGTGGTATTGCTACTTTTACCTTAATCAAGCAGTTAAATCATTATCAGTGAGAAAAAAATGTTCCAACAATGTTTTTACGCTGTGATATTTATCTTAATTTTCATCTTTGGCTACATTTTCATCTTTGATAACTACCTTCAAACACATCTGATGCAAGAAAAACATAGCCTGAGATCATTGAGATATCTGTCTTTGAGAAATTAAAACTACTGAATGTGAATCACAGATGAATCTCAAAGAGCAGATACACCACACGTAAATCATACGATAAGTAACAGCTGGTATAATATATTTGAATCCTGTTTGATAATAGAATTTAATAGAACAAAAGAGCTGTTCTTCTGTTTGAATAATTTATCCGCTGCATCTGTCAAGAGCTCTTCAACACAAATAATCAAAGGGTAGCCAGAGTGTTTCGAGTTGTTTCAGGGAGTTTGTTACGCTGCGTTGAGAGTGTTTATTTTCTGTCCATTAATCCTTACGTGTTTGAATGAATCTGTTTAATCTTAAGGCTCCTTCAGTAAAATCCCACAGAGCAGGCACAAAGCAGGGAGGCAGGAGATGGTTACACCACATCTAATATTTTATTTCAGTACTCTCAAAGCCAATGTTAACATAGAAGCAGGTATTAATCTGTGGAATATGCATTTTTTTCTTTTTACTAAATAACCTTTAAAAGTATGAAAAGCTTGTCTTCTTCGTTCATTGATTTGTTCAAAAAAGCACAGGGGACTCAACAAAACCATAAAACTAACAAATCTAACTTTTCCAGTTGTTGTTCTGAGTTGAGGGGGTGTTCACGTGAATTTTCCCGGTCAGGAACTCATTTTTCAGATTATTTCGACACCACAGGAATCCAGGGTAGGCCTTTCTCTCAGCAGGATTTATGACTTGTGTCGTGTTCCATTTCTGGTGTGAAACTTGCTGTAGTAGGAAAACCACAGGTGTTACTAATAACACTAACGATGGCTCTGTTGTCTTCAAGTGTCCCAGTGACAGTGAGCAATACCAGGAACCAGAAATCAAAGGAGCTAAATGGAATTCAGCCAACATTCATTTAATTACTTGAAAAACCTGTGCTTTTCTTACTGTGACAGGTCAAAATGTCTTGTCAGTGGAAAAGGCCTATAAATTAATGATTAAATGAATGCATGCATGAATGAATGATTGATCACGAGAGAGATTGAGAGTCACAGATTTGAGTATTGTAAAAAAATGTAAAATTGTGTTTTCTTGAATAACTTATTTAACTGCAACATGTTCCTTTTCCATTACACTAATACATATTCAACATTTGAATAACTAAAATATCCAAGTCCAACTGTAATACAGTAACATGTACACTCACATTGTTATTGGAGTTGTTGAAAGGCCCCACAGGTGTTTTTTCACTTACCAAGCTTGATTGAGTCCTCTCAGGACTGTGTGGGTGTGCTTACACAGTGCTTAATTGACACCTCCCTCACTCCCCTGTTAGCTTTCTTGCAGCCGCATGTGTTACAGCGGCGATTTAATCAGCCTGAACAATTGATAACACCTTTGTGGCTGTGACCATAGGGGGCCTTGAACTCACAAAGTAAAGGGCTGAATCTCAGTTAACTTAAATTGCATCCGCAGTTCCTTCACTTGCTTTCCCGAGGAAATCACGTGAGAAGAGAGGAAGCGAGCAAATGGGTTTTTAGAGGGATGAGATGTCCTTTCCTTTGATGCATCTCATGAATACATCAGCTGTATAGGCAGAGTTTGCAACGGCTTTTAGCTGCACAGCTTCCAGGAAGGCTGCTCTCTGTATCTTCGCTCATAGCTCCTCAGAGATCCCTCCTTGATCCTCAAAGCTCTATCCGCGCTCCTCGGGGCAGGAATGACGGCCTTCACGAAGGAGAGCTAGAAGAACTTCCGGTTTGAGCGAGGAGCTATCAAATAAGATAACTGAGAATCAGCCCTGGTGTATGACAGGGATCCCATCACCTGTTTGTGATTTTATTGACAATTAAGACACACCCAAGGTAATAAAGAGCATCCAACATGGTGGCTTTGGGATTTTACTTCTGTTGTGTGCTGATGGTGATCTAACTCTGGCATTATATTTACTGTCGGCCCTCAAAAATTCCCACAATGGCACAAAAGAAAGATATATTAGATGAACACTGCGTTTAGCCAACAATCCCACGATGCAATGCTGTGTATCTTATAGATGCAAAAATAAACATTGTACACCAGAGAACAATGACACAAAATTGTGGTGATTCCTAAGTGTACGAAATTTCAACTTAAAGCTTACTGTAAACTGGGGAGTAGTGAATGAGTGAACTTCTTCCAGCCATCAATGGCTCCACCATTTTTGCTGCAGGTCGAATTGTGTGACAGTGTTGCCCATCAGCACCACACTCATTTTAGTACGAATGTTGCCATTTTTAAGAATGCTTCTTTCTTTAAAATCTTTTTGTCAGTATGAACATTCTGCAGACGTAGTAATGTGTGACACAAAACACTTTGTCCATGTGAGTTTATTCACCAACAATTGTTGGAAGAGCAAATCCTCCTTTTTTCACTCTCAATGTGTTGACACTAAGCATCGGAAAACCCTCCACATACAGTACATTTATGACTTGTAGTATGAGCTAATGCTCCTCATCAAACAACCTCTATCCAGGCTTAAATCCTAAAGGGCGTATCCTCAACTCAATACCACATACACTGAAACAATAAAGCATTTGTACTTCCTGATGTATTGAGTTTTTTTCCACCCTGCTGAACCTTTTATATGCAGGCATTTAGAATGAGGGGGTTATTAGCATCAGAGACCTCCTGCAATGTGAAGGTTAAGGAGAGGTTGCTATGAGACGGCCCAAGCTTTTATCCTGTGCCATAGATTGAAGTGATAGTGGAGAATATGTGTGCAGCAGTAAATGTACATTTACACATATGCAGGAGTTGAGTGAGTGTGTGTTTGTTTGTGCAAACCTCCTTGGAGTCTGTTCACTGACATTTGCAGTATATTTCAGCCCATCACAAGGGTATCATTAAAAAAAAAAATCAGTCGACATGTCTGAGCTGTGCTTTTTGATTATGTCAATTTTATTTAGATACAAACTTTCCAGAAAAACCTACATGAGTTTACAGGAACCATTGAGACGTTATGTCATTGCTTGAATAATCGTTTCAACTGGAACATTAAAGCTGCTTGTATCAAAACATCTTGCAATAGATATAGATTTTTGGTCATACTCACAACAGACTCACAATAGTGTGTTCATTAACAGTTTCATTGAAAAAAACAGGATCAGAATCTTTGCTGCAGAACTGAAGAGTGACACTACTTGAGGCAATTTATCAAACTTCACACAGCTCGCTCTGGTGCCACAAATGACTTTATACAGCCTTTTTCTCTAAGACCTTTTACACAGATTTGAGTTCCCCTTTAAGGGAAATATCTGAGTAGCCAACTATCTTCACTACTGCTCTGAGCTGAATGTTTGTTGCCACTTCATACATTAAATACAGTCATATCTCAATTGAGAATAGTGTGATCCAGGCATTTTAAGGATGTCAGAGGATTTGTATTAATTTATAAATGTGGATGGAGCATAAATATGTGGGTCCTTCATAAAACACATGTGAATATATGCTTCAGTTGATGTGCAAAGCTTTCATCAAGGCAAATAGTTTTATATTGATTAGTTTTTATCAGTGTACTTTGAACTTCCCCGAGGCCTCACTGCATGTTTGGTTTTCAGTCAATATTATTATCTAAGATGTTACATTAAGAGTCATTAAAAGTATCAAATGTGCAGAAAACCCAAACTGTGTGAGATATAAAATAAGCATGTATTGATTAAAACAGGCTGAGATGGTCAGAAAAAAGCGGTGTATATGCTGCATGTTTCCACAATTCTATCTAATTGCCTATATGATTGTATGTACAGTATGTATTCTATATGTTACTGCTGCATATATGAATCAGAGGAAAATGGAAGTGCTCCTTGAATAGTAATTACTGCGACCAATAGATTGATTATCTTGCAACAGTGTTCATGCATACTTCCTCTGTGTTACTAAGACTGACTATCTCTATAGTGTCACCACTGTGTAAAAGCTGTGTGTTTAAATATGTACTGTATCTACCTTTTAAGTGTTATCTAAAATGTCTAAAGAATTGTGTTGTAATTCTTGTAAAGATCACGAATTGAACATCTGTATTGTCGTTTCTAATAAAAGTGCAAACATTTCAGAATGATTCATATGATATAAATGTATTTTAAGCAAACCTGACATGGAAAATAGGGAACATTTAGAGTGCTGGAATAAAATGAGTAACATTTTTCCATAACATTTGAATTTTTTCCTATTTTCAGGAACAACCCGTCATACATATTTCATGCAAATGTCAAAAGTGGGCCACAGTAGGACATGTTTTACTGGTCAGCATCCTGCCATGTTACTGCAATGCAAAATGATGGGTTACTTTTTTTAAATGTCATAAATACACAGATGATGGGTCTATTTATTTTCTATAAGGCATAAGAACATGTGTATGTGTGTTTCATTTCAGCAACCAAAAATCTAGGGCGAGACATCTAAATCATCAAACTTAATTTATTCTCTCTGACCGAAGCAATACAATCTCCCTTTAATGGTTTTGTAAGCCATTCAGGTGAAAAACACATTTCATGGTGCGTAGCGATCAATACTTTCTGCTCTGCAATCAAAAACGTCATAAAGAACCGTATGTTTTCATATTTCAGTGTGTTTATAGGCTCAGTGTATACTTTATACTGTATGTTCCCAGAGGGGAGTATTTTTGGTTTCTAATAAATAGAGAAATGTGGATAGTAGATACAGAGAGGTAGCCTATAACAACAAGATAAGCTATTTTATTATCGCCTCCATTCTCCACTACGTCAATCATTTAGGAAAGCTACACTTTGCTTCTAATTTCAGCTCAATAGAGAAACAACACAATAAAATAAGAGTCACTTTGCTGCAAAAGATGAATACAATTATTCAAGCTTGTGATATGCAAACAAGAGTCCACAGTCATGCTAGCAGCTCGATGAGGCTGTACTGTATGTATGTGTATGAGGCTGATGGGAATGGCATTAGTTTTGCAAGTATTTGGTCATACCTGTATTGGACAAATTAAAATGTTGATCTCATGATGGCGCTAGATGGAAAGTTTAGTGATTCCAATTCATCCTGAGGGGAACATTAATGTCTGAACTAACTTTCATGACAATGTATCCAACAGTTGTTAAGACATTTTTTTCAAAATCACAAATATCAACCACGTGGTGGTTGTGGTAGAGAAAAAGTCAAGGGGTCACCAAAGAAAGTATAGGATTCATTGTCTGGGGACCATACATATACCTGTAAAAGATGTCATGGTATATATCAATGTAACAGTTAAAAATAATTTCAGTCTGGACCAAAGTGTTGGACTGACACTAACACTAAATCAAATCACTCCTTCAACATTTCTCACAAAGTACTTTTTGTCATATTTTACCGGACCTCTTAACTTTTAAAAAGCATAACTCCCCTTTGATCTACTGAAGCAGACAATAGAAAGACATATGTGACTGATGAAAGGACTACAAGCTGGTACTGTCTTTGGTTGGTGGAGCGTAATTCTTCCAGACAGCTCCATTTCACCAGCTCTGTCTATTGCAGCTCACTGACCCTGCAGTTATGACGATATCTGCTCTCATTATTAATCCCCCCCCCGACATTTGATGTTGTGTTTGTGCCATAATTCAAACCTTGACGGATGAGAGGTCTTTCATGCTCTGCTGAAAACACACATATTTTATCACTTCGCACATCAGCTTTCAACTCCAGACTATAGACTTTTGGTTTCTGTATAAATAGGAGTTTAGTTTATCTGCCTTAAATATAAATATACTGTAATGAACTGTGTATACTTCCAAGTGCATCTCACTCTTGATTGAGTGTTTAAATGAGACTTCTGAAAAAATATCACAACACTCATTATTTGTCTATAACAGAGAAGTTTGGTCTATAATCAATTAAATGCATGCTGGTACAAATGAGTATGCTTGGGCATTATGCTACTACAACTTTACATGGTCTGATATGACCATAGCTAATGGTCTCACCAGTGCTGATGTAAATAAGTACATTTAATCAAGTATATTTTTTAATAATTACATATTGTACTTTTTACTCTGACAACTAAAGGTACATGCAGATTCAGATTTTCATATACAATTTAAATCAACTAAGAAATGGTGATATATTATTATAGGTTAAGCTACCCAGCAGTATGTAAAGTAAATACAATTCACCCCTCATTTACCAGCTGAAACATTAAAGTGATGTACACATTATTGCAGCAGCACTATTATAATTCAATGATATAATCTTATTCTGAAATTCTGCATAATGGGTCATTTTTATTTCCGGTACTTTAAAGCTATAGTGCGTAGTTTCTGTCTCCCCCATGAGGAATTCTAAGTAATGACAACAACACTGTCGTTGCATCCACAAAGATACAAGCCTTGCGTGATCGCGCACCACCCCCGCCCCTCCTCCACACAGGTACTTGTATCCAAGGAGGACATGAAGGATTAGAAAAAAACATGATGCACTCTTCAGAAGAGGTAATTATCTTCACTCGAGCTTCTGCACGGGAAAGTTGCTGGACGCCACCATTTTGTAAACAAAGCCATACTGAAAAATACAGAGAGAGTTGTGTGGAGCTAATAGTCAAGGGGGTAAGCTTCGCTTCAGAACTCTAACCTCCTATGGCGCCATTTTTATGCTATCAAACAATCACCCGACGTTAGCATTCCATTGACTGCCATTCATTTTGATGTCACTTTGACAGCGAATAACTTTACATCTGAAGTGTTTAAAGACTTTTTTTGTCCATTGTTTATTTCTAAAGAAACACAACAATGTATAAAAGGCTCCGTTACCTTGTACCTCACGTTATGGCTCCGTAGCAGACGTTTTTGTAAAAATAGGCCAACGATTGTGTCATAACCACGGGACTTACTGTCACATAGTAGAGGAATTACCGTATAGTACAGGAGAAGCGCCCAGGCAGTTTCGACTTACATTAGCTGTTTAAGTTTAATTACTAATGTTAACTAGCATTTTAGTTAGCAATAATTAGCCTGTGTCCATGTTATCTCCTTACATATACCTACGCTCTCTGTCTCTGCAAGATTGGGAATGATTGAGATTTCTCTTGGCTGAGACAGCTACCAGAAGACTTCCAACTTTCAGACAGGTTGCTCACGTCACATTTACGTTGTCTCTCTCAGTTGGAGTCTGCGCAGTAACGCTCAGCGCTCACCGGAAAAGTGCTTCTAATATCCTTCACTGGTCTCCGTCCAGAGCAACGGGATCTGTTGGTCCATTATATACTGTCTATGCTAATAGTCTTATCTAGCTTTGTATCACCTCATTTGGCAATGGCTTCATTATTACAAACATTTAGTGTGATTTTGAATGCAGGACTTTAACTTGTAAAACAGTAGTTTCACACTGTAATATTGCTATTTTTACTTACGTAAAAGAGCTCTTCTTCAACCACTCATTCAGCCACATTGTCACTTCCCCAGCCCCCTGCATTTCCTCTTCCATCCACCAGATGCCCCCAGACCCCCCCACCCCCCTGTCCCAGTCATGATTGTCGATGTTACCTGCCTGTACCTTCACTTGAATAGATCACTGAACTGTTCCTGTCTACCTGCATTTAGGTGTTTCCCTTGTTGCTTTGCACTCCCCTGCTTGATATTTGGTGACTAATTATCTTTAGTTGCACAGTGCTGCTTTGTGCTAAATGCTAACTTTAATGTGCCAACATGCGCACAATGACTGACAGCACTAATATGCTGATGTTTATGTATGATAGATAGATAGATAGATAGATAGATAGATAGATAGATAGATAGATAGATAGATACTTTATTGATCCCCAAGATGAAATTCAAGTATGAAGATGTACTCAAATCAATTTGACTCAATCATTTACTTTAATAAAAGTACTAATACCGCAATGTAAAAATACTCCACTACAAGTAAAAGTCCTGCATTCAGTGGCCAGGTTAGCTCAGTTGGTGGAGCGGGTGCACATGTGTGGGTATTTGCTCCTCGACACAGCGGCCGCTGGTTCAGCTCCGGCCTGTGGCCCTTTGCTGCATGTCATTCCCCCCCCTCTCCCCTTTAATGTCTTCAGCTGTCCTGTGGAAATAAAAATGCCCCAAAAATAATCTAAAAAAAATAAAAAATAAAAGAATAAAAAGTCCTGTATTCAAAACCTTAAGTAAAAGTAGGCTATGTATTATCATTAAAATGAACTTAAAGTATCAAAAGTAAAAGTACTTGTCATGTAGAAAAATTGTCCTGTTGTATTACTGCGTTAATGGGTTGCGTTTTACTGCTCTAGATGTTGACGATTGTGCTTATTTTAACTCCTTTATAGACGGGTAGTTTAATCTACAGCAATGCATCATATTATATAAGATCATCATATGTTTGTAGCTTTGCTGTCCTGTGAGAACCACATATCTCTAGAAAGTCAACTTATGGTGTCAGGAACAACAGCCCTGTTGTCAGCTTTGTGACAAAGCATTTTCCAGCTGATTCAAGGTTTTTTTTAATAGTTTATTTAGCTTAAGGAGTCAGGAGAATGCTTCATCCTTCAGTTTATCAGAAACATTCAAATTCTGAATCAACACATATGAATATAAGCCTACATGGTTTTCATTGGAAAGGAAGGGTATGACAAATTATCATCTGAAAAGTAACTAAAGCTGTCAGAAAAATGTAGTGGAGTAAAAAATACAATATTTGTCTCTGAGATGTTGTGGAGTGGAGGTACTGTATAAAGTTGCTTAAAATGGAAATAATCAAGTTATGTAGAAGTACCTCACTTAATACAATATTTGATTAAATGCACAAGTGGTGGAAATTACATTCCACCACTGGTTGGCAAGCTACAATTTTCTAAATGGCATCAGACAAAGTATGATATAAATAATATTATTTGTGTAGGTCATAAATGGCTGAAAAAGCCAAACATGCAAATTTCATGACAATCCATTAGACGACCCTAGACCCCTAAAACCATGAAAACAGTGAAGACTTGCTGGAGTTATTCTACACAGACCATGCACATTCATTCGTAAATTCCGTCCAATAACAAAAGGGATTAAATGAGATTCTTTAGAAAAGTCCCAGAAGAAAAGACATTTTACGCATCGAAACAGTCCAGTGTCCCTTTTACCCTAAGCCAACTTTAACCTTAATTTAAAGTGCCATGGAGCAAAAAAAGCTGTGACGTGATGATGCAGAGACAAAGTGGAGGCTCCAGTAGGATCATGGGCTGTGAGAGCTTGGACTCTCAGCTGGCTCGGCCTTGGACTTGGCAGCAGCCGCCTATACTGTCGCTGGGAGCAGATGGTCTCCCTCTCAGAGCCAGGCGTCAGCTGTTCACATGAGTACAGGTCGGCCGCCCACAGTTCACAGAGGGAACAACACAGACTCCTGACAGCTCGCTCCCTGACAGGCTTACTGGAACATGACAAACTACCACTGAAGATACTTTTTGTTTCTCTGTTGAAGCTCACATTTACTCTGTGAAGAGATGCATAATCCCAGGTAGGCCACTGCAATATTACTTCTTCATTTCAAGCTTTTATTTTAGAGATGTATCTGTTTTTATTACACATTGTGTTATTGAGCTTGTAGATATTGACAGTCACTTATTGCAGAAAGAATAAAAGAGAAAAAAGAAATAAAAATTGTTCATGAAGTGGGATTTTACTAAAGCATATCATACCAATAAAAATGTAACTATTTCAGTAGTTTTTCATCCTCCAAAGAGCAGTCAGTAATTTGTATTTTATTAGGAGCCTGTTAGAAAGTGTAAGTGTTTGTGTTTCACACTCTCCTTTACGAGAGGACACAGCGTCGAGCTAAACAGGCAAGAGGATCGCTCACCTGCTAAAGCTCCTCTAATTCCATTTGCTGACAGTGAGATCTGCCTGAGCAGCTGATAAGGTCCTTACAGTATTCAACACTGTAGCTAGACAGCTGTACTATGAGCCAACGCAACACAAATCGGGATTCACACATTTACACTTAAACTTCCCTTAGATTCTTAGTCTTCAGTTAAAAAAATAATTGTTTGTATTGATTCATTTCATTTTATAAGTGATGAAAACCTGTTACCAGTGGTGAAAAGTAATTTGTACTTCAGAATTTTTAGGTATACTTGTACCTTACACGTATTTCCATTTTCTGCTACTTCAAACTTCTATTCCGCTACAACAAGAAGCACATTTTGTATATTTATTCACATATTTTATAACTTTGGTCACTAGTTACTTTGCAGATGCAGATAAAAAATACAAAATATAATCAGCAAATAAATTGAGATAGCGTTAGATTAAAATAAGATAAGACTTTATTGATCCACAGGGATAGCAGTATTTACATTATTCAAAATGATTCACCAGCTGTAACATTAAAGTAATGCAACAAAAAATATAATTCAATAATATATATTATGCTGAAATGAGCCATTCTGCATAATTAGTGTTCTAACTTTTGGTGCTTAAAGAAAATGTTGATGCTAATACTTTAGTGCTTAAATAATACATTTGAAATGCAAGACTTTTATTTGTAACAGTATAACAGTACAGAGTATTTCTATACTAAAGTATTGCTAGTTTTATTTAAGTAAAATATCTGAGTACTTCTACCACCACTTACTTTTCTTTATTGATGTTAGAATATCTTGTCCTATCGTTGAGCTGTTTTGTTTTTGTCATATTGTTCAGTAAGATAAGAAAAACTTTAATGTCCGTCAAGAGTGACAGAAATTCTTCTTCAGCTCAAATGACATAAAAATGCATATAAGAAACATAAGGTACATAACTAAACAGTGCAAACAATGCAAAACAGTGCAAAAAGAAGACTGAATGGAGTGGGATATGTTTACAGAGTATCTAACCACATGCTCAGAACAATAAACCTGTATGGCAATGGCATCAAGCCACAAGGCCATATCCTCATCTGTGTCCTGTTCTTGAACAAAAGAACCAGGAAAAAGAGACGTTAAACTCAGAGGGGATCCCCAGCTTCCTTCCCTGGTTTCTGGACAGGAAACTGGTACATGGGAAAAGAGTCATATTCTCTCATATATTCACTTAAATCACAACTTCAAAAGGTTTATAAGTACTATTTTGAAGGATTACTCCTCAGGGTGTTCATACAACTTGATGACTGAATAACTCTCAAGTTGGCATCCAGGAAAATAAACTGGAAAAAAAGCTGATGTTATGTTGCCATGAATGCTGAAACATTCTTCTCTTTTTGCAGGTGCACAACAGGAAACAGCTTAGTACAAGTTCTTCTTTCCCGAGCTTCCTCTTTTCCTGAACGCCACATGCAGGACATTCCGGTTTCCCACCTTCAATGAACAAAGACCAGCCACACAGTAATAGAAGTAATAATAATCCTCCAAGATGGCAGTCACGTCACTCTTTTACTCTGTTACTGAGGAGCCTAGCGCTGGCTTAGCTGAGGTGGACATTTGTACGCTTGAGATTAACATCAAGTATGAAGTCATCCCATCTATCGTCTGCTCTGTTTGCATTTCATTCGGCCTCATCTACATCTTTTTCGGTATGTATTCATGGTCACAAATTATTTTGGTAAGAACAGGCTACACAAAGTTCAACCAGGGGCGGAGCAACGGGGTGGCTTCTGGGGCTCCATCCCCAAATGTTTTCTCAAAAGCCCCAAATCTTTTAGGTTTTTAAAGTAAAGTGCTATTACTTGAAAATGATTGCCTTCGTTTAAAGATTAGTAATGCTGTTTATGTCAAATTCCTTCCCTACCTATGTTGTGTAACTTAAGAATAGTATGCATTTTTACCTCTTTTTAGGTGGTATAAGTAAAAATTAGTAATTCTCATTTCTTGTGTTCGGTTTCAGAATGATGAAGACAGTTAGGGAACAATTTGATATAAAATAGGATGTTGGCTCTACAGGATGATTCTTTTCCTTGGCAACTATCATGTTTTTTCCCAAACGATATACAGATTGTTAGGCTTTCTATTATCAAATGGCTGGAAAAATAGTTCCTATCGCTGCTGTAAATGGAGCATGCCCCTTGGCCCCCCCTAGGTTTGGGCTGAGCCCCGGATGTTTACAATGACTGGCTCCGCCCCTGAGTTCAACATGTCCCTGCTGTTCCTGTTCTCATACCTTTAATGTTTTATTAGCTCACCTGATGATGCCTTAAACCCACAGTGGCAGTGTCTGAAAGCCGTCAGGGTTTTAGGGTGGATAAGCACAAAGCTGGAGGAGGCAGATGGGTAGTCCTCTGTCCTCTCTCTGAATTTGACACAGGCAGCATTAATGAAGTGCCACCTGTTGCACTGTTTGACATCTCAGTGGTTTCACAGCGTTACACCTGACACAAGCTCATGTTAGTTCTGACAGCGATGTTGCATTTTTACAAAGACCTTCTACATTCCAGGTAACAGCAGTTTGTAGAGCTGTATGTTTAGTAATAATGCTTCGAGGGAGATTTAGCCGAAGAAAAGAAAAAAAGCAATATGACGCAAAAGAGTTCAACTTTACTTCTGTCTCTGTTTACACTAAGAAAATATTTGAACACAAATCCAATAAACACAAACTGAGAGCGTGATTAGTGTGTCCTATAGACCTAAAACGTGAGATTATGCAAACACACATGCTGCCAAAGTCTGGGTTTCCAGTAAGTCTCACAGTGTTGCCTGCAAGGAATTTTATGACTGTAAATAATTAATAATTTGAAGGAAAGCAGCAGCTAGAGTAGTGCAGCCAAAGGCAGTACTGTCAGTTTTCAGAGCTCTGAGAACTGATATTTCTCACATAAATAAATGTTAATGACAGATGTTGGAGCTGGACATGAAAACTGGAACAAATTCACTTATAAAATGAATGTCAGCTATGTGTGACCCATTGACATAAGCATGGTCTTCCAAGCATATCAGTGAGATTTCAGTCAAAAGCTGGTTTCAAGCAAGAAACCAGTGAAAGTACTATAGTACTGCCGGTATGCAACTGTATGTTTGTGTGTTTAGAATTTATGCCACAAAATTGTAACTTTTTTAGAGGAGACCTATAATGCTCATTTTCAGGGTAATACAGAATGTATGTATGCTGGGTGCACTAGAACATGTTTACATGCTTTAATGTAAAAAAAAACAAAAAACACATTATTTGTGTAATGTCTGTCTGAATATATCTGTATTACACTCTGTTTTAGCGCCTGTCTCTTTAAGCCCCACTCCTGAAAAGGCTAGTTTGCTCTGATTGGCTTGCGAGAAAAATATGGTGCACCCATAGACTGTATATTAATGGAAGCGCATGTGTGACGTCACCCATTGGTTTGTGGAGATCTGCTATCAGTCGTCGAGTTTGCCGTTACGGGTGCAGCCATCCTGGTTGCGGATGTGACGATTTTAGACGAGAGGGAGGATTTCATAAACTCATTATGAAAATGTTTACTGAGGTAATAAACTTTCTCTTTAGACTTCTACAGAAACCGACCTCGTTTTGCAACCGCACGTGTCGACCGCTGCTGGAATTCAGAAAGAATGCAGGTTTAAGGCACTTCTGCATTTGCAGCACTTCGCCGAACCGGATGCGTTGTCCATTAATATTAACAGTCTATGGGCGCACCTTTGCAAAGGCAGTTCTCAAGCCGTGGGTGGAGATACTGAGATCAGGGGCGGTATAGTCTAATGAGACTGAAGGAATCTGAATCCCATGTTTTCTGATCTTGGCAGCCCACAGAAAACTGACTGGGTTGTCTTATTTCACAGTTTGTGGGTTGGTACTGTAGGAACTCCAGATACCTAAATGAATGTGCACAAGCACTGAACAAGTGCGTTTTACATGATATGTCCCCTTTAATATCCAAACAAAAAGTTTTTCCACTTTACCTTATGATTAGAACACATTTACAATGTAAAATCTCATTAAAAAAAAGGAAAATGTGCAATTTATGTAGAAATCATTTTTTTAAACGATCAAGAGTAAGAATAACCTTTGAAAGCATTTTATTTATTGAATACGCTGCGTTACTGCAAATAGATGATGTAGTCCAGAGTGTGACTCCCATTCAAACAAGACAAAATGATAATCGTTATTGTTGTTGACTCCATGAGTTAGCTTTTTTTCAGTTTTGACACCACACCTTAGATATTTCAAGTACAGTACGCCAAAGTAATATTGTAATAAAATGCTTGCAAACAACGCATTGCACTGATTCAGTGGTCAGTACGCTTTGAAATAAGCATCAAAACTTGTGCTAATATAAAACTTGTGGCTTTATTTTAGGGCTGAGCATATGGTTGTGTTTTGCACTTTGTGAGGACAGTATTTTGAGTTTAAAAGGAAGAATTAATAAGACAGCTTGGCTCTCTGCATTTAGAGTTACAGTCAAAGCAATTGCAAAATACTGTTAGTCATTTTTGGGTTTGTATACATCATTGAATAGTAGACAGGACTTGTTTTTAAAATCAAGTCTAACCTTTTTTTTTATTCCACTTGTCAGGATACCGCTGCTTCAAGATGGTCATGTTCTTCTCTGGCTTCATGTTTGGCTCAGCAGCCGTTCTCCTGGTGTACCACAAGGAGCCCCTGTTGGACGCCCAGTTGGGCTCAGAGACAAAGGCAGGGATCGGCCTGGGAGTGGGTGTGCTCTGCGGGCTGATGACCATGCTGGTGTCCACCATGGGACTCCTCCTCAGCAGCCTGCAGCTGGGGAGCCTGCTCTCCCTCGCCATCCTGGTAGTCATCGGACAGTTTCACAGCATGACTCCAGTGTGGCTGCCTCTCATCGTCATCCTGGCTGCAAGCATCCTCACTGCTCTCTTCACACTCCATTGGCAGAAACTGTTCACCATCATCTACACATCTGTGTTTGGAGCCACCACTGTGATGCTGTGTGTGGATTACCTGGTGGGGACGTTTATGCTGCCAGATCAGGTGTATGATTTGTTCTGTCAAGTCACCCCACGTCCACTCTGCTGGTTTAACTGGGGGATCACTGGGATAGTGCCTGTTATGGGTCTGATAGGTGTGTTGGTACAATGGAGGTTTACCGCCAAAGGAGTATCACACATAGAAGGTGAGTTTTCTGATATATTCAAGTTCTCATGTTAAATATGAGCTCAAAACCCTCTTCTGTGATGTTATAGACTAATGATTTCCTTTTTTTTTTTTTACTTCCCTTTGGATGCTTTCCAGCTGCACACAAAAAACAGAAGAAACATTCCAAGAAGCACAGATATAGAGAGTCAAGGAGAAGACCTCAACCACACCATCGGCGCAGGCCTCCACCACTGAAACGCTACGCTGGGGACGTCCTGGCGCCGGTCAGTGGCCGGGATTCAAATTGATCATTCAGCTTTCTTTTCTTCAGAGAGACAGAGTCTAGCTCTGACAATCAATTTTCTCAATTCCCTCTGATTGCATGAGTAATCATCGTTTAAAATGATAGTAGATGGTCAGTGCAATAACAATGAGTCTTTCTCCTGTTTGCCTTTCAGAGTTATCTCCAGAGCCTTAAGGAGCGCCAGATGGGAACAGGCTCCTCCACCAGCAGCGTCAGCACCATCACACATACTCTGATTGACTTTGACTTTGAGACGGGCTCCATGGTGCCTCTGACTGCTGCCTCCCCTGTTTTTACAGTCTGAAGGAACCCGCCATCAAATATCTGCAACCTGCACATATCCAAGTAATCCATTACCATGTACTGATAATTAAACATACCTTGAAATGTTCATTTTCTACAGACATTTTCCGCTCTAGCTTTAGCTAACCAGCTTCTTCAGATAGCCTAATCATCAATATGCACACAGTGGACTTTGAGACGCTCAGAGATCATCCCCTGAATGATGACAACACAATATACACAGTCATCAGACTTGTGATCATCACTTCCTTTCAGCAGTTTATCTCACAGGATGGGATAATAATCTTTTATTCTCAAAATACTATGTTGTCACACGCAGTCCTGAGACAAAAAGAACCCAAAAGCACGACTCAGGAGGCAGAGGTAGAAGCAAAGAGTCTTTACTTAACAAGGATGCAAACAATCCAGGCAGACAACAGCAAAAAGGGGGCAGGCTGAGACAAAACTGGGTCAAAACTGGGTCAAGATGAAAAAAATCATCGAACAATAAACATAACGCTGGAAAGCTAAGAAATAAAGCACAAAGACAATCTGGCAGAGGGCTAGTGGAAGTGACTGGTAAGGGAGCTAATGAGGGAATAGAGAACAGGTGAGTGGGAAAGAAGTATAAACAATTAAACAAAATGGTGAATTACCAAACAGGAATTCCAAACCATGACATTATGTAGCACGTGTCTAGATTAGATTGGATTGTAATTCTTTTGAAGTTCAAGTATTAGTTATGTAGTAACAATGAATTCATACCAACATATGCAATTCAATTAAGGATATACATCAGAAAAATGGGGAATGTTGGACAATAAACCAATAAAACACTGATGTGACAGGAATACTGTACTGTACTGTTTTTGAGATATTGTCTTATATAAATGTCTGTTAAAGCAAAACTAAAAAAAAAACAGCAGTAATTCACTGGCAGTTATGGTATAATAATGCTAAATGCTAAAAAAAACATTTAGCAAAAGTAGAGACTTATTTTCCCAGTATGGCGAAGGCAAGACCCGCCCTATTCTGCCTCTGATTGGATTACCCTAACAAATCTCTCCTCATGCCTAAACCCCCCCCCCCCCCAGTTCTTATACTGAATCATTGTGCAGGACGACGTTTGTGTTGAATCCCCGGTGGCCTCTGGTGGCTCAGTCGTCACACTGCATCCAGTGCGTGGCCGTGTTCAGAGGGTAGGCCTTCTCCACTGCTTGGTGGTTCTGGTTTACACGCCAGTACTGTGTGCCTTTAAACAAGTATATATGTCCGTTTGTCCATGTGAATGCAGCATTAGGGTTGCTAGGTGCCCCGTGGAAGAGTTTTCCAATAGGTTTGGGATATGAACTGAAGTCTGTCGTACCAATTTCATCCCACTGCCAGTATCCAGAGCCCTGAAATAACCCAGAAAATGAACGAGACATTCAACAAAAACTCTCAAAACAGATAGAAGGAAATATTGTGTTTTGCACTTACTTTGAAAAAGACAAGTTGTTTGTTCTTATTGAAGTACAAGGCTGAGTCAATATCAGCCGGGATATTGGCCAAGCGTTTGGGGAAACCTTGGTCAAGTTTAAAGCCAGTGTATCTCCATACTTTGTCTTCTGTGAAAGAACATGTGAAGTGAAGAAATGCATTCTTTAAACACTGCATTTTAAAAATGTTAAAATCCTGCCAGCATCGTAAATCATAACCTTGTGAGAAACTATGAAATTAATCCACCTTTCAGAAAATAGGACTTGCTGGTCCGCTGAGAGTGAACAGCTGCATTGAGGCTCCCTGGCAGCTCCTTCCACAGTGCAGAGATTAAGATGGGAGTGTTGTAGCCAGAGCTGGACAACGTCCACACATACTGACCACTGAAGACATATGTCTTACGCAAAGGACCTGCAGGGACACAATGCAGGAGAAAACATACAGCTGTAAGTTGTTTAAATATCAAAATACAGAGGCTATTTTCTTTATTGAGTGCAGTGTGGCAGCATCAGAGTCTCTATACCCAACATTATTGCATCCACAGAGGCCTTGCAAGGATCTGGAATAACTCCTGGCAATAACTGACTTGGATTTCTGGATGGAGGAGTCTTCTCTGGCTTTCCTGAAGAGGGAAACCACTGCATATAGCATAAATTGTACTTTAACAATCACACACACACCCTGACACTATGACTCTATTCTGACTTTACCGTATAAAGCCTGGATCCCTTGGATGTCATCTGGATGTAGTTTGAAGTCGGAGCGATATCCGTTGTAAACAGGTCCCATCAGTGCGCTGTAGTATTGTGAGTGGCCCAGGCCTAGAGCGTGGCCAATCTCGTGGGCTGCAACAATCCTCAGGTTGGAGCCGGAGCTCTTCCCCTCTGTCCACACTTCATCGTTGTCGAAATGCACAATGCCTGACTCGGGGGCATCAGCGTGAGCCAAAACATGGCCTTAAGATAAAGTAAGAACTCTTTAAAGTATTGTTTCAATCAAGTGGCATCTTATATCAAAGGTTTTCCAATTCAACATGTGTGAAAGCACCGAGATCAGAAAACTTTCCACGGTTTCTTTGAGACATTCAGAGATTGTCAAGTTTTGAAACATTTTAAGAAAGTTGCTCCTACCTCGTCCGTCAAAGGGAACTGGACACGTCTTGTCTTTTCTGTGAAAGGAGATTTTGATGTCTGCTCTTCCTTGCTGCAACTCCTTGAACTTTAAAGGTGACACATCGCTCCAGTACTTGAATGCACTCTGGATTGCCAAACGGGTCTTTCCTTGACCCAAGTCAGGGGTGTAATTATAGATGCGATAGGTCAGCATCTTCTTGCGCCAGTAACCTGTTCAATTAGGAAACATTAGGTGACATTTTATATGCATTTATCAGACAATGCTACAGTAACAATTATTATCGGACAAAGTATCGGATATGCAATACGAATGCAGTTACCCACCCAGGACTCGATATTTAAGAGATCTGTTATTGAAAGAGTCCTGTAGTCCACATCGAGGTTTGTTCATCATCGCCAGAGTGGCTGAATCTAGTTTACCTGATATTTGCAGGTTTGTCACTTTCTGAAAGATTCTGATATACAAAGAAGAGACAAAAAAATATGACATTTGCACTGGTTCAAATAAACAAACAAACCTGGGGTAAAGGTAAACGAATAAACCAGAGGGAAACATGTTAAACTACCTTTACAAATAGTTCAAATGGATGAAATATGGTCACCTTAGGGCTTCCGCTATCTCCTCAGGTGGATGGTTTTGGCCTTCACTGTCCAGTGGGATGTGCAGATAGTCATACTGCCTTAAATATACCTAAAAAAAGAGCACTAATTTTAAAAGTGGTGGAAAAAGTATTCAGGTCATTTACTTATATAAAAGTACCAATACCATACTAAACAAATACTCCAAGTCCGGTATTCAACATTTTACTTTTAAGAAAAGGACCAAGTTTTAGCATCACAATTTATTCACTAAGCAGACTGTTTCCTGTCATATTACTATTATATTATTTGATCATTATTATGTATTATTATGTATTTTACAGGTAAGCAGTACTTTGACCACTTTATACTGTATAATGATGTTAGGTAGTTCAATCTACAGTAATGCAACCTTTTTTATTATTATGTGTTTGTAAAATCATAATCAGCATTGATATTATCAGAGCCGATGGTTGGTGAACATTTACTTAACTCCCTAATAAGTACGTCATGCCAAAATCACCAAGGTAGTTTTAATCGATTTGAACCATCCAAATGAAAGGTTACAACGATTTGTATATAATATGTTTTACTACTGAAAACATGTCTTCCTCTTTTTGTGAAACAAAATAATTCACTGTAGTATAGAGTTAATTCAGATTGCACAATTTAGTTTGAATAATATTCGATAATCACAATCAGTGTTGCTATACGGAAGAGAATTAGGGCCACATGTGAAAACATGTTTTTGAGTTCTGAGAAAAAAAGTCAGAACTCCGATAAAAAAAATTTCACGTGGCCCTAATCCTCTTCCGTATTACTAGGCAGCTTTAAACTGTAAACAATATTCAGGTCAAAGGCCCAAAATAATGGATAGTGTTCTTTTTTGTGTGAAATTTTGTTGGTTTAAATTCTCAGTAAATTTATGTTTCAGCATCTCAACATGTTCTGCATTTTCTTACCACCGCTTCTGTAAATTCTTCTCTGCTCAGGGCAACGGATGAAGCTGGTGTCAACAGAACAAGAAGCAACATTAACTCCAGCCTATATTCCATTTTCCAGTGTGGGTCTTTTTCCATTACACTGTCAAATAATAACTTTTCAACTGATAAACAAGTTTTGGGTCTCTCTAAGCATCACTGAAGACTGCAGTTCCTCCATCTACATCCATCATCTGAGTATTAGTCCTCCCTGTGGCAGAGCTGAAGCTGATGTTTTAGTTTAGGGATTCAGTTTTTATACCATCAAGTGTCCGTTCAGGACCTGCCTCAAAGCCACATAATAAACATTTACAAGGAATGTGATGTGTGGATGACAAAAACCAAAACATATTTCAGACACCACCAGCATGATCACGCCTTCTTGCACCATCATTTAGAGCCATTTGTCTCGAAGAGTTTAAGAATAACTTCTGTCATTTTGTTTACGTCAAAGGAAGCAAATAAATAAGTATTAACTCGCCCACCATCTACTAAAGGTGACGACTTATAACCAGTTATGTCATTGTGGTGAAAGAAAATCCCACTTTCTTGATATTTAATTATACTTTGTAGGTCAATTATTTTTCAGACGACATGAAAGTCCAACAGATGTACCAGAAATACTGTTATGTTGGTGAAACATGTACAATATTCCACATAAATCTTAACATTTTTCACTTCATGGTTACAGCTGTATGAGGAAAACAACTAACCACACTTCCTCCTTGAGACAACAGCTAATTATATTGTTCACAATGTAGGAGCCCATTCAAGAAAAAACAATGACGCCCCCATGTAACCATCGCTACAAATCGTCCTCTGAATGGAAACAAGAGAACGCCTCATTTTTCTGCTCTAACACTGTGAGAAGCTCATAAAACGTGAGTGGACAGATGGGAACAAGACTCAGACATGCTTAAAACAATTAGTTTCTAAATTTAACCACTGGTTCAATTTTAACGCCACAAACACTAGACAACCCCTTATTTCTCATTAAGGGGTGTTCCTGCCCTAGGTTCAGGCATATCCCTTCTCTTCTGCCAACTTAAACCTGACAATTGATTGTTATTGAAGACCCCTGGGTCTAGTGAGTATTTACGGAAGCAGGACGGTGTACATGTATGTGGGATCAACTCAAAGTAACTAGTGTCCATGTTCATCATAATAAAGGAACATGTCAACAGGTGCAACAGTGTGGCTCATTGATGTATTTTTAATAGTTTTTCTTTGTTTTAACAATGGAGCTCTATGGCACAGAGGAATAAACTTTGGCTACAGAGACAATAGTTGTCGGTAGAAACAATTAATTATTGGTTTTGGTCTTTTTTTTTTTTTTTTTTTAAATGGGATTTGTTGACAATAGGAAAAATATACAATATCACCAAGTGTATAACTTGTTTTCAAAACATCCCATGACACCATGTTTTTCCTGCCAAAATAATTTCCGTTCCATTCAGGAAACTCACAGTAAATGTTAACTCTACTACTAATAACCAATATGAGATAAACATTTTATGCAGCATGTAGTTTTAATTAATGTAATGACTGTATAGACAGCGGCTCAACATCCAACAATCCATCCGATCATTGACAAAAAAATTGTTAATTTTTAGAGCAGACAAGTCAACAAACTATATTCTCTTAAACAGAAAATATTTTATACGTGAGTAATACCTGTTGTGACGAAAAAGGTACAAAATGGAAAGGACAGACACGCACAAAACAATTCACAATGTCTTTAAAAGATATTTATAAATGAGTGGCCTGGCCGATAAGTGTATGAGCAGGAGTCATATTGTTATCTGGAGATCTGAATCTAGAAAAGAGGCCGGTCAGTTTTGATGTGGTGCCTCCTACGTGGACTTTCTGTCAAGATCTGCTTCAAAGGCGCAGGGACTGTGTTCACTTCCAGAGTTCATCATGAATATCAAATAGGTAGAATGTTTAATGGAAGCCATGATCACAAAGCTGCAAGGGTCCCTTCCCTGTCTTGAAATATGTAGTTTGTATGTGTAGTCTGTTCAACTCTTCTGCTTTTTCTTTATTGCTTCAAGAGTCACGCTCGAGCTGCTGTAACTCATCTTGTAAGATCTTAACCCGACCCAGCTTTTCCAACTGATCCTTTGTTGGCTCTGTTATTTCCCCTGAGTCCACCTTCTGCTGCAATTCCTCGACTTGCCGCAGCTTCTTTTTCAGGTTTTTGATCTTCTTGGCCTTTTCGGCTGCTTCTGCCATCGAATCCTTGGGAGACGAGACGGAAGCCGGCGCCTTCGTCTTGTTCGAAGACTCTGCGCTGTCTGAAATGGACACGTTCTCGACAGCGTCGCCCACCGAGTCCACATCCGCATCGTCGTCCTGGTGCTGCTGATGTTTCCGTTTTTCTTTACGTTTCATGTTGCGTTTGGCAGACTTTGAGAGACCGGCTGTCTCACTGTCCCCGCAGCCGGGGATCTTTTGCTGCTGCTTTGTCAGAGCTCCCTCGGACGGGTTCATCCCGGGGGGCAGGTCAGGTTTGCTCTTGAAAAACTTCACAAACTTGTTTTCGTAGCTGAAACAGCAAGGAACAGAAACACAGGATTGAAAACTGAGGTGAGGGGATGAAAATGACTCTTTGCTCAAGAAATATTAAACTCATTTCTAACAAATATGGGCCCATTCTAACTCATCAGAGCATCCCTACTTGTTGCAATCCCCCGCTACTTTCTCAATAACATTAGGATTTACACATTCTGTGTACAACTGTAGGGAAATAACGCCACTTACACCGGCACTTCTTCCTGGGGGGTATAACCATCCTTCACCCGCCTCGGCTTCCTCCATGTTCCATCAGGTCGCTGAGTGGCAGCAATGTATTTCCCTGAAGAGCAACAGGTACACCATTTTAGAGTGTTGGTATATTGGCATGAATAAAAGTGCACATTTTTTGGAGCCAGCAGACCTTTATGTCAGCTGCGAGCTGGCTTTGACTGTTATCAAGACCAAGAACATATATCTCAGCGCTCACTCAAATCCTTTGGAGGTTTGTCAAAACTGCATTCTCTACTCCTTTCATTATTGCTCTGTTGTACGTTTTTTTTCCTGTCCAAGGACTACAGATGAAAAATAGCCTTTTGCCTACATTAATGTGTACTGTCCCAGTCTTTTTTTTTTTTTAAACTCCAAATTACCCTAAATCTGTGTTGTTAAATATTAGCTGGAATTGCACTCAATGGACCTTTTTCACAGCAGACATTTTGACTATTTCAGTGAGTCAGCATGCACAACACCAGGGCCTCTCCTAAGTGGAATGCAGCCATCATTAATGGTTTTGAATACACCTGTGCTTTTCCTACTATGACATGTCAACATGTCTGCTGTGAAAAAGGTCTATAGGTGACATGTTATTGCTATTTGAGAGATGACCTTTATACACATTTTGTTAGCAAGACAGGGAATTTCTGGTCAATTAAACATATGACCAAGTACACTAAAGACATAATCATAAGTATAGGAACATCTGCACCAATATGGTACATTCATAATTTATGTCAACAGAAATATTTTATATGTAGGCTAGGCTTTCATCAACTAATTTACTGCAACATATTGAACAATAATATGCAGTCACTGCAGCACTTCGGAACAACACTATTATAGATTTTATAAATAAATGGCCTTAGTGTTGAAGGGCTGCTGTAAGTTTTTCAAACCACCAGGTGTTACTGTGTCCCCACACACACACACAGAGAGAGAGAGAGAGAGAGAGAGAGAGAGAGAGAGAGAGAGAGAGAGAGAGAGAGAGAGAGAGAGAGAGAGAGAGAGAGAGAGAGAGAGAGAGAGAGTTCGGACAGATATTTAGAAATGCTGTTCGGGTCGGGCTCGGTCACATCACACAAGGCATTGAACATTTAAAAAAAGCTTATTATGTAGGTGAGCCTGTGTTAACGTGAGCTTGTTGCCCCGTGTGCGCTGATGTTCATCTGTTGACATTTCCGAATGCCTTCCTACAGTTGCTTAATAAAAGCGGGCTTTCCACACAAACAAGCGTATGTGTCATTAGTATGAGAAAAAAATGACATTTTAACTGTGTCGGGCTCGAATCCGGCTTGGACATAAATATCTTAATGCCTGTCGGGCTCGGGCCGGGTTCGGTTACTGCTCTGTCGGACGCGGGCCGGACTCGGACAGACAAATGCGGCCCGATCTGCACTCTAGTGGGCACAGGAACAATGCTTTGTGTATTGCAGGTGGGAAATAAACGGATAAGAACGTTGTTCGAAAGTAAGCATTATATGACTTTGATTATTGTAATATGTTTACATAGTGAGGGTGACGATATACAGTACATCATGAGACGATGTCAACCGTCTATTGTGATACTATACATACCGTGGTAGCTATCCCTTCAATATGTCTCGGTATTTTAGACCAGTGGTTCCCACCTTGGGGTCGAACCCCTCCGAGTGGTCACAAGATAAATCTGAGGGATTATGAGATGACTGAAGATAGGAAACAAAAAAAACTCTTTTTGTTACACAAATTCTACTTGTTTTCTTTCTTAAGTCTTTGCTTTTTTCCTTGTGACATTCTCAATAGCTTTACCTCTTCAGTCCTCTAGACAATCCAAATCAACAAAATAAGAGGAGAAAAGCACTGCTCACCACTGATGTATGTGACATGTGATAAAGGTGTGCATGTAAATAAATACTACCTCATTTTAAGGGGTCTTAAGGCAAAAAGGTTGGGAACCACTGTGTTAGACCAATAAGCAGGACTGCTTTGGGACATTTTGAAGTTTTATATAACCTATGCTAGAGCTGGGCAATATATCAATATTTTATCGATATCGTGACATGAGACTAGATAACGTCTTAGGTTTTGGATATCGTAATATGGCATAAGTGTTGTCTTTTCCTGGTTTTAAAGGCTGCATTACAGTAAAGTGATGTCATTTTCTGAACTTACCAGACTGTCTATTATTTGCCTTTACCCACCAGACTGTCTATTATTTGCCTTTACCCACTTAGTCATTATATCTACATTACTGATGATTATTTATCAAAAATCTCATTGTGTAAATATTTTGTGAAAGCACCAATAGTCAACACTACAATATCGTTGTGGTATCGAGGTATTTGGTCAAAAATATCGTGATATTTGATTTTCTCCATATCGCCCAGCCTAACCTATGCATCAATGTAATTAAGTATCGTTATTTGTCGTTTACCTTGAATTATTGATGTCTGGTTATTTTATCCATTAACTGTTTCTCAATCGATATCATGATATAAAATCATTTTTACTCTAACTTGGTCCTAATTAATGCAGGCGAGTGTTACAACATTCTAAACTTATCTTACAGCTAACGTTACTGTAAATTTAATTGGTAATAAATCTGATTCTGAACTCATTACAAAGAGAAATACCTGGTAACGTTACAGTAGTTAAATAGCTAATGTTTGCTAGCTAATGGGGCAACAGGTTTACGCAAAAAGGTAATGTAGCTAATTAAACCACTTATAACCCTAAATAAAGCTACATCAATAACTAAATGAAGAGTGGGTAGTATCATGTTAGCCGTTTAGCATTAGCTAGCTGCAAAACAAAACATCTGAATCAAAAACGTCGTTCAACATGTTATTGTTGACCATCAATACTACAGTTAGAAAGAAATACTTCATTGTAGTTGCTCTGTTAAATGAAGATCGATTTGTTTTAGGCAGACAAAGGTCTGGCACATGCAGCAGCCTTACCAGATTCATCTGTGACATAGGGGGTTGCCATTTTGGTTGCTCCGCTCCCCTCACTCGGTCGGTCGGTAACGTTAGACATTCACCTAGCTTTGCGGTGTCCACCAAAATGTCCCCTCGCTCACTTTGATACCACACGGCAGCGAAATACAACTTTTTCAACTCTTGCTTCTCTCGAGAAGAGAGCTGTCATGGCAGCTTCTACAGACGGTTATTACAGTGAAGACGAAGCGCACGACAGCTAATGCTAACCAACGATCGCTGAACTGTGTGTATGTAGCTAGTGTGTGTATAATCGGGCGGTAAGGGAAGGCAAATCGCGCGAACCCTTTTCTTCAACTTCGGAAATGACGACGTGGATTATAGGTTGCCAGCTTTGTACAGTCAACGGGTATTGATGTTACAGCTTGTTAAAGTGGACAGCATTGCCCTGGAATGTGACTGAGTATATTTACTCAAGTTCTATACTCAACTACAAATTTAAGGGTACTTGGACTCTACTTAAGCCTTTTTTCTTCATGCTACTTTCCACTTCTACTCCACTACATTTAAGAGGGAAATATTGTACTTTTTAAATTCATTACATGCATACATACAAATTAAGATTTGTGCACACAAAACATAGAGAGCTTATAATAAATAATGCATGATTCCAGCTTCACAAATAATAATAATAATAATAATAATAATAATAATAATAATAATACGTTTATTTGATATAGCACCTTTTACAGACCAGTCACAAAGTGCTTCACACGATAAACATTTGTAAAAATACAGTATGATCCAACAGAAAATAAGAAAGGAAAAAATAATTGAAAGACCAATAAAAATAATTTATTATTATTATTAATGTATAGGTTTGTACTGTTGTGTCACTTTAGGTTGTGGGTAAATGTGGCGGCATTTTCACTGTTTTCAGAATTTTCACCAATCAATCAATCAATCAATTATCAATTAACCAATCAATCAATTAAAATAATCATTAGTTGCAGTCCTATACAAAATAGTTCCACATCAGCCAACTACAACAGTGAAATTCTGCTTTTGCACAAGTAATGATAATTTAATGAATTTATAATAGTAAAATGGTCACAGGGGACATTTTTCTGCATTGAGTGCTTTTACTTTTGATAGTTCAGTAACATTTTCAGTGCAGGACTTTTACTTGTAACAGAGTATTTTTTTTTATTAGTACTGGTATTAGTACCTTTACTTAAGTAAAATATCTCAATACTTCCTCCCCCACTGTTTGACATATTATAGCATTTTAGCTTCAGCCATTTATTATGCACGATTATAGATGCCATTCATTTCAAACTTTTAGAATAGCCATCCACATAATGTTTATTGACGGTTTACAAATGATTTCTTAAAGGTTTACATATAATTTGGTAATCATTAACAAATGCCTAATATGATATATAGAAATGTATGATGTGTGCAACAATAAACTGTAAAAATACCATCAATTATAATATTACTCATAATTAGTAAACATTAACAGTAAAATAACTAACTCAAGTGTAATTAACAACTCAAGTTTAATCAGTTTACCATATATCAGTGATGGTTATTATTAAGTGTTATAGCTACTTTTACTTAAGTAAAACATATGAGTACTTCTTCCCCCACTGTATAAATGAAGTACCTTGGTCTCAAACCTTTGGTAAAACTCTTGGTTTAAAAGGGGGGTTCTTTGAATCCAACCTGGCAACCCCGAAGAAGGAAAATATGCCCACAGCAGACTAGAGACTACTTGGCATTAAAGACGGCTGGCGGTGGAAGCTGCGGTGATCCGTTTCCAGAATCTACTGTTCAGTTTTCTTGCCAACACAAGTACGTATTTAATAATGTTTATCTACTAATACATTGAGACAGTCACTAATCTAATAACTAATGATTTAGTATTAGTTTAGCTGTTTAACGTTAAAGTTGAGTAGCTAAGGGATGGCTAGCTTTAACGTTACAACAGAGCATTGAATAATAAAAGCAGTCTGCTAGCTGCGTACTAGCTAAGGCTGCATTCAAAGGTCCGTCCTTAAAGAAAGCGCTTATACTTTATGTTGCATTTATTAATTGTCAGTGTTGTTGTGAGAATTTAACGTTAATGGCAAATTACTGCGGTCACTAACCCAGAGCCCCGCAAAGCTAAGCACATAACGGTTGTTACTGCTAGCAAGCTAACATTACCTCCGGACTTCAGCCAAATAGCTATGTAAAATGAGAAATACTGAACGGGAGAGCCTGAAATTCACTTAGAAGTTAGCAATATATGTACAGGTTGGTTAAGCTGCAAAAAGAGATGTTTCATAAGGAACTGAATAGGGTTAGTTAGCTAACACGGAGTTGGATATTTTGATGGCTATTCTGGAAGCTAAAGTATTTATTTTTTCCTGAGATTGAGTGAAACTAGACATTAGGATATGTTTTTACAGCTATCTTGCAGTAAAATCGGGAGGCTGATTTGACTTCTGCAGCAAGCAGGATTGCACGGACATTGAATTACTATATTATTTAAGATGCTTATTATGTTATTCCATATGATAACACTACTGCACATTATACTATGTGTCATTCCCCTCACTATTTCACAATGTACCATATTATACTAAGTTAATATGTTTCATTGACCCTTTCAATATATTTTATATTGAGACTGCTGCTATTAATCACACAACTGTCACTTTAACACGTCATCTGTCTCCAAATGTTCTGTATAGTTTATAATTTCTACCATTTACTCTATTGTAGTTTATGTACCTCCTTATTTATTTCTGTTAGGCCTACTTTCTGTGCATATCTGTTTTAATGTATGGTGTTTCTGTTTTCTGCTGCAACAACCGCTGGGGATCATGAAGGTGTATCTTCTCTATCGTTTTACTGGGAAAGAAGCCCCTCTAGGTTTCTACACATCCACCTTTTAAATGTGCCACCTTCTTCATTTATCTAACAGCATTTTTTTTGTCTCATTTGAGTGCGGAGTTAGCACTTTTCCTGTGTTGCATCACAAGTGCACCTGGCTCTCCCTTGAAGATTCAAGCACCATCCCTCTTGATAAACATAATGCATCCTAGTGGTTGCCTGAGTGTCTGCTGCATTGTCACTTGTTGACTGTGCTGATGTGTAGTTTGACGTCCGTAGAGGTGTGGTGGAACCAGGACTGTTTGGCACGCAAAGTCCTAATCACCAGGGTGTGGGTTTGTTCAGCTTGTAAGTTTCCCTTTCTAGAGAACCAGAGTCAGAAAGAGAAACCTAAAAGTGGGGAAACAGCTGGCCCATAAAATGAATCCAGATTGCTGGAGGTCTGGTTGAAGCATTTTAAAGACTACAGGGGACATAATTGAAGCAGACTTGGACAGGGCAGCAGCAGTCAGCAGGAGATTTTAAGGTACCAGTAAAATATTGACTAATCAGCAGTGTGATGGCATCATTTCCAAGACGTTTTGGGACTTTCAGGTGTATTACTTTTCCGGCTATGGTTAAGTGCTGAAATGGCAACAGTTGTATTTTATTGAATTTTAGGTTGAAACATTTGCCTAAAACAAACTGTTCCTCTCTGTCTTATTAGTGTGACTGCTAGTCATCTTTCTCAGTTTCATTTGAATTTGCAGTTTGAGAGTTTCAGTTTAAAAAATTAAAATCCCATTGCAAGGCGAAACCGTGTCCAAAGGCACATAGTCAAAAACCATTTGTGCCATTGGTTATGAGTTTGGCTATGGAAAAAAAAAAAAAAAAAAAAAAAAAGGTTCTCTATCATGCCTATTAAAAGCATTTGTCTGTGTCAAATTCTTAGATACACATGCAAGACTGTGAATATTCTGCGTAGCCCCCACAATATTATCACCTGCCATTCCTACAGAGAACTGAGAAAAAGGAACTCCCCTTCAGATATGGGTTTCTCTGTAGTCTTAATAACTAAATTGCATGCAGTGTTTCTGCCAAGGACAAGATTAACTGCAGATTTTTTTGAGAATGCTCTGCCAGACAGACAATAACTTATTGAAATCTGTTTTTCATTTATATTTCATAGCCAGAGGAAATGGATTTCATTTGCATTCATATTTTCAGATGTTGCAAAAGTGGAGATTTGGTATCTGTTCGTTTCTGCTTCGTACAGCAGAGCAACAATTACTTGGATTTTTCTTTTCTTTTTTACATTCTAGTCCACGGCGCAAAACCATTTTCATTTGCTTTTCTCCCTTTGACCCCCCCTACAGATTTGGATCAACTTGGTAGAGAAACGAGAGGAAACCCCAAATCTTTTCCTAAATGGTGGAGGACTGATCGGAACCTCATTCGTCCAACTCTCCTGCCAGTTGGGAGCCTTGTTGGCATCTTGTCTAACAAGAAAAACTGTGGGAAAGTGGCCACTCTTGGAGCCCTTATTTGACCACCATCTTAAACACATTTGAAGCGTTAATACTGTCTTGAGGAAGTACGCAACCAAACATTTCCTGGATACTTCTGTGTGACAACATGGCAAAGAAAAACAGCCCAAAGGGTATGTATTGACTTTTTGACGTGTTTTAAAGAAATTAGAAAAATAAAAATCTATATTGTATGTATATTTATTTAGTGTGTACACACACACACACACACACACACACACACACACACAATATAGGCATTTGTGTTTTAATTAATGGCTTGAAGGTTTAAGTTGCAGGTAAATCATAGCTTAAGATAAAATAACAAATAAACCTGTGCATATCTGTTAATTAATATAGTCCTAAAATGAAAAGGGTGGTCTTACAGCTGGCAATACTTTTTTAAAGTGAATTTGAATAGCTGTTAAGGGAAATGCTGTGGACATTTACAGTGACATTAACCTACTTTCATGCACAAGAAAAACAACTTTTACAAGGCATTTTCTTTTTTTTCAAGAATGCTCTGCCAGCATTTTATTTTCCACCCCGTCTTGTCTTTAAATGGCCGTAGATTAACTGCGGACTTTACCCTGCCTTTTCATACTCGGCTGTAGGCTTTTATTTTTATTTTTTTTTAAAGACTATTTTTGGGGGCTTTTTCCCTTTATTCGATAGTGACAGTGGATAGACAGGAAAGGGGGAGAGAAAGAGAGGGGATGACACGCAGAAAAGGGTGAGCTAGAGGCCGCCCTCAGCTGTAAGCTTTTGTTTATCAATTTGATTTTATTCATGTAGATAAAAATGTCTGTCCAAGAGTCAGCATTTTATGAAGACAAATGGCTTTTCCATGCACAAATCTGCAATCGTAACATCATTTATAAACGTAGCCAACGAGTCTTTCTAGGAAATCTCTCTGAAGACGTCTAGTGGTTGTTTTGTAAATGGTGCTCTACAGTGGGTTGCAAATTGGACTCAAGGCCTGAACAGGTGATGGAGTTTGTTATATTTTTTTTCAGATACGTCAGGGGTGGTGTTTGACACTCGTTCAAAAATGGCCATGTCCCAGGGAGGAACAGCTGAGAGGATGAAAGAGAAGGTAAGAAGTATACACACTGCACATGCCTGCACAGAGAGACTGCAGGGTTTTCAGTGAATGGTTACATTTCAATGGCTCCTAATCTGCTCCCAAAGTCAAAAAATGCTGTGTCGTTGGAGTCGCTCCTAAGCTTTGACATTCAGTTTCATTAGTTCTGTACAGCAGTCTTAATGGGAGTTAATTTATCAGTGTAGTATTTAGATGTTCACGATGTGTAGTATTTTAGATATTCACTAGCTCAACAATAATTTTGCTTAAGGTAAATCATTATGTAATCTAATGACGAGCATTTTCCTCTTTAAAGCTGTTAATCTATAATGGAACTGCTTAAAGAAAATGGGGCTGCGTAATAAAATAAATAAATAAAACATTGTGTGGGGTTTCCATGCTTTAAAGCACATTTTGAGTTACACTGAACCTAAGTGGCAGTAAAAAAAAGTAGAGCCAAAACTACTAACAAATATGTTGGTTCTTTAAAACAAATAATAATAAAAATGAAATTGTTAATATCTGCGTTGGAGCTGGTGGTTTGTTTACACATAATATAAGAAAATATGAGGAATCATGAATGTTGAATCACATTGAGCTATTCAATATGAAAACCTGTTCTCCTCATACTTTTTCCTTTTTTTCTTTCTTTTTTTACAGATCAGTGCCGTCAGGGCAGTTGTGCCCAACAAAAGTAACAATGAGATAGTGCTGGTGTTGCAGCATTTCGAAAACTGTGTTGACAAGGCCGTTCAAGCTTTCTTAGAAGGTATGAAAATGTTGCTGCTTGACTTCAAAAATGTGAATTATGGGCCTCAAAGCTTGCTTAAAAAGAATGACCGTAGTTACATGATCTCCCCAAACAATTAGTAGTATTGCATGTTTTAGAACAATTATAAGTTTGCCTTAAAAAGTAGATAATCACACCACATGAGGAAAAGATTTAAGAGAACCTGTATGCTTGTATTATGTGATGCACCTTACCTGCCTACTTCTGCAAATACTCTGATCGTGTTACTGTAATTTCCAGCCCTACCTTGTTTACTGTGCTTAAGTCGGAGCTGGCATGCCGCCCACATTTCTTGTGCTTTATGTGACCTTGACAACCTTTATTTTCATGCATGCCATGCTTTGCATACAGAAGTCTGCTTGCGTCATTTGCATGACTTGCAGGCTTAAAATTAGAACAAGAGGGTTGTACCACATGCGTCAAACTGCTTTGTTCCTTATTGAGTGGCATCTTAACAACACCTCAGGGCATTCCGATATTGAGATGGGGTTTGAGTCTGTCATGCATCACCTTCGTCATTGTTTGATTTACAACGCAGGCAGTGCTGTTGAGATCCTGAAGGAGTGGAATGTCACCGGCAAAAAGAAGGTGAGAACCTGAAAGCCTGCATCTTGAATGCATTTTTGTTGAGTAAGCATACTCATGTCTGCCCTAGATTTGAAAGTATTTACTGTACTTATTAAAGTTAGATGTTCAAAGTGGCATTAATATCTCTTCATGTCCAGCCCAAGAAGAAAAAGAAGCCCAAGCCTCAGCCAGAGGCTTCAGCCGAGCCTGCTCCACCTGAGTCCACATCGCCTGAGGAGGGCAAGGATGAGGTCAACGGCTTTCATGCCAACGGATCAGTAATGGACGTAGAGTCACTTGATTCTCTGAGTGAACAGCTGGACTCTGCCTCCCTGGATGCAGCCGAGCTGGACTCTGAACCTGCTACATCCGAAACCACCGGTAATCTCAGCTCTTATAAATGATGAAGCCAAAAGAAGGCAGGGCTACGTCATGTCCCATTTTGACTATACGTCAAATGTTTCCTTCTCCTTCTTTATTTTTGTCAGAGTACATTGCTTCTCATTTTTTTGGCCCCCTAATATGACTTCTGATTTCCAACAGCAGAAGTTGAAGCTCGGCTCTGTTGAAAATGTTGCCTTTACTTTTAATATTTTTGTGACTGAAATTTGCTCAGAACCAGAGCTGAACAGGTGGCCTTATATAGCAGTTTGGGGCCGTCGATTATAATAAGAATCAAATATTCTTCAGTGAGGCCCAATGCTTTTCCATGTGGTTACTTTTAGTAACTGCATATATCAAATCCTGCCATTTTCTCTTTTGTTGCTGTATTTCAATGACTTATGTTGCACTTCGAGAATCTTAAAAGAAACGGCATAATACTCTGCTGCTGACCGACTTGTGGACTACTTTGGCTCATCTCTATTTTAAACAGTTATTTGGGGAAAGTTGGTTTATAAACTACTAATCCGTCTTCTCACAGGTGCAGAAGCAGAAAGTCAAGGTAGCGTTCCAAGTCCCCCCTTACAGCAAGGAGGGAGGAATCACCAGGGTCCCAGAGGCAACAAGAACCGACACAGGCCAGGCTCCAATTCACATCCACTCCCTTCCTCATTTCCACCCAACACTGATGAGCACGGATCGTCAGGAGTCAAGAAGATGGGTTAGACATCTTTATACCTCTTACCTTCCCAAAATGATCTGGTCCTGCATATGGTTTATCACAATACAATGATGCACAATGAGCTGTTACCAAGGCACGTGTTAAACCTAATCTGGGACAAAATGTGTCGTAGCACTTCTTTTTCAGCGTGTGCCTAAGTCATGTTTAATGTCCGCCCCTCAGCTCCCAACATTGACCGCTCTGTGAAGGACCTGCAGAGATGCACCGCCTCACTGACTCGCTACAGGATAGTGGTCAAGGAGGAGATGGACTCCTCAATCAAGAGGATGAAGCAGACGTTCGCTGAGCTCCAGAGCTCGTGAGTACACGTCTTTTTAAAATTTGCCTCTGGTCATCGCTGTAGCGCAGCGTATGAGCATCAGAACAGTGTGGAGAGCATTTGGACAATGAGCCGACCACAGGACGGGCATGCGCTCGTTGTCCTCTGCACACGGGCTGCATGATGGTTTGCATACATAGGTCACAAACAGTGTCACAGTCACACACACACACACACACACAATGCATGTTGCGCACACAGTGGCAGCTGCAGCCCAGATGTAAGCAACTGTGAGTTGGGGGGGGGGGGGGGGGGGAATATAGAGTGCAGTGGTGTGTATTGTTGAAGGGGGCATTTGTGGCAAACCTGATAGCGGAATGGTAAAGAGTGTTGAGTTTTGATAGAGTTGTCTTGCGAGCAATCCTGTATATAGTGTCACCATAATCTAACATGGGTAGAGCTGTGAACGTAGCAGTGCAGTCTGTGTACAGTTTATCTCTCGATGAATAAATGCTACAACCATGGACGTATTCTCATTCTAGTGACAAGCCACTCCTCCAAGTTTTGCTTTACTGATCTCTCCCTCTCTGCAACCAACAACCTCTGAGCTTTATGTAAGTAATTGTGTGACAATGTCCCCAATATGGAAATTACCATATGACGTCATTTGCAAGTGCTCTAAAAACCCAGTGGACAGAAACCCTGTTGAGCATGTTGAAAAGCGAGTCACAAACACTTGTAGGGCAGTTTCTACTGCAAGAAGCTTTTGAGGAACTCATGGCACTGAATTTACAGTAGTTCCTGTATCATAGTTCAAGGTGCTAAAAATGTTTTAGTACTTCTAATGTTCAGAAACTTGGGCACTATGACATGAAATACAACACATATTAATAATACTTTTGAATTTTTTTATAGTAAATTAAAACTATATTTTTGAGGAATGCATACGAATGCAGACTTCTCTCTTTAAGCTTGTGTTTTTCTGAGGCTAAATTAAGGTTTTGGAGTCGAGTCCCCTCATCCTGCTGACTTATCATGGCCTAAATTGATTATTACAGCCAAGAAGAGGTGAACCCTGATTTTCTCTTACATATGCTAGTAGTTATTTATTTATGAAGTGTGTAAGCAACAATGAGTGATGGCCAGCCCTGATTACTAATGATTAAAGAATGTACAAAAATTCCTGAGCTTAGTTCCTCCTGCTCAGTAGATTCCGGAACTGTTTGGTTGAAAAAGTTTTCTTTAGGTCATGTTGCTTGTTTACTAAAGCGTTGTGGATGTCGTTGCATTTTTATAGGTTTTGCTGTTACATCAGTGTGTAAAAGGGCATTTTTCTTACCTTTGTCCTACTTGATGACACTGGGACGGTTGCTTTGCATAATAGGTAACAGACATTGGATGGATAGATATGTTGAACCTCCAGTACCTTTTTTATGAAGCCTCTGATGTGACAAGTCAAATAGTATAGACTAACTACAGTGTAGGGTAGTATTACAACTATTATAACCATTAATATAAAACTGAAGAAATACTGTTGTCATTTGTGTTGTCATTTTGTTTTAAGCTTTAAGCAGTCACTTCTAAGCCAGCACAGTGCAAGGGGCAGGCTCCATCCACAGCTTGTTCTGTGATTAGCTTATACACTTCATAGATAACTACTAGCATACGCAACAGAAAATCAGGGTTCACCTCTTCTTGGCTGTAATTATCCATGATAAGTCAGCAGGACGAGATGACTCGACTCCAAAGCCTTAATTTAGCCTCAGAAAAACACAAGCTTAAAGAGAGAAGTCTGCATTCGTATGCATTACTTAAAATAAAAAAAAATATAATATATATATAGTTTTAATCAACTATAAAATTTCCTAAGTATTATGTGTTGTATTTCATGTCATAGAGAGATACTTCATCATTCTCTCCGAAAAGCACTTTTGCACTGGTTTCTTCTTTTAGTTTGTATTCAACATAACACGTCATTATCTCAATGAATTGTACTGAAACAAATGTAAATGTGACAAAATAAGGAAATTTCTATTTTGGCCAGTAAAAAAGAAAAAGCTTGGATCCACCAGTCCTTTTGGCCAGTGATTTTAAAAAAAGTGAATTTTGGACATAGCTGGTGGGTATCTGCTGTCCAGAGGCTTCATAAAGGCTGCGCCAGAGGTAGAGAGAGATCATGGCTGATAAAAGCTCAACATGCTTTAACTAGGTCAAATAATGTGTCATCCCACCGTTTAAAGTGTTTCTACCAAGCCTCCCAAGAACCACTGTGGACTGTGAGGGGATTTTGGTGTAGTGGCCACAGTTGGTAGCAGGATCATGTTACACACACACACACTTTCCTAAAATGCTCCCCCCCCCTCCCAACATTACAAAAAGAAGTGAATTTTCTGAGTGGTCTTTGTATAATCAGAATTTGATTAAAAAAAAATTAAGTCCAAAATTAATCAAGTCTTAATCAAGCTGTACAGGTCTGAGGAAGTGTGAAAAAGTTTTTGGCGTCCAGTGAACAGCTTTTATTGGTATAAATGGGGTGCTATCCTGAAACACCAGTATCCGCACTAGGATCAGTTCTCTTAATAGATGCATGGTTTATATCTGTTCTTAATTGCCACACTCGAGGGTGGGGCGAAAAGTATTGAGCCATTATTGTAGCAAAGTGATTTGCAAATATGTGTGGAGAGTTGTGCTACTGTATCTCAGTCTGTGTGCAACTGTACCTCAATCCGTGTGCGCGTAATCCGATTTGAAAATGTGTAGAGAAAACTAGGGCTTTTTCACCGGTCCACGATGCTACCGCCACCTGGAGGTATGTAGGCTGCATTGAGGCACAGTGCGAGCAGAGCGGTACAGACAAATCTTCACACACATTTGCAGATTTCTGTCACGGTAGAAGTGTAACTAAAGTCACGTGTAAAAAGACAATTAACACGCCTGCTGAATTGTATGACTTGTCTGTATTTCCAGCTCTTTGAGCAAAATACTTTATATATATATATATATATATATATATATATATATATATATATATATATATATATATATATATATATATATATATATACACACACACACACACACACACATTTACAGATGTATGAATTCATTTGTCAACGCATTCACAGATCTATGCACACATTTACCGATTTGTCTACACATTTACAAATCTAAATACGGATGTGGAGATTTTGTTTAGACGTATACAAATCTGATTATGTACGCACAGATTCTGAATACACATTTGCCGATTCCTGTATACTTTCACAAATCTCAGTACGCATTTAAAGATTTACAAATCTGCGCACACACGGATTGAGATACGGTTGCACAACACTCCACATAGAGGAGCCTTCTTCTGGCTGCATTACATGATCAAAAACCGTAAGAAATTAGGATAATCAAAGCCATTCATGGTGTTTGACTTGTTTGTACACGCAAGAAAGAACGGATGTTTGTGTAAAGAATTCGGTGGAGCCTGAGGGAGAAGGTCAATACCTGCATACCATCACCTCTGCACACCTGGCCAATTGGTGTATAAATAGGTGTGGTTGTCATATTGTCTTATTTTGGAAAAATGTCAGATGCAAACCCCTGAATGCCACGGTCGAATGGGCTCAGCTTTTTGTATCTTTTTAGCTGCTGAGAAATCAAATTGGTATGATAACAATAATTCACTCAAGGTTATGATTTATCATTTGATAATGGCACTCATATGCTGATCTATGCCACCAGGGAGAGCTGCAGTATACTTTACTGCTAATATCACACAGTATAGAACTTCCTTTCATATATTAATAACTAACTGTTGAATTGTGTTGCACTTGGCTGTTTTGCATTGTTATTCACTGACCCTGCTGTATTTCTGATGTTTTGTGGTAATTGGAAATTCAGCTCAAAGTTAGCGTTCATAATATTTCTTATCTCGGAGTGATTCATGAAAAATGACCCCCTCCTCTCTTTTTTTTTTTCTAGTTTAATGGACCGAGAAGTGACTCTACTGGGAGAGATGGACAAAGTGAAAGCAGAGGCCAGTAAGTACTGTATTTTTTAACTATGTAGACTAAACCAAAACTTAGCTTGTCAATTACCACCCCGGAGCTGTTAGTATTCTTCGCATATAATTATGACCTGACTCAAGGGCCTGGAGAATATGACCTGAATCACTTCCGGAGAGGTAGGAAAAGGGATAGCTGTGTCCCAGTTTCTACAGAACTGCTGTGGTGCCCCCAGGGTGCTGATATACCGTGTGTGTGCGTGTGTGTCAGTCATGACAGAGCAAGTCAAGACTGCATATTTGTACAAGTAGGCCATTCTATCTTCTTCTGTCCAGTGTATAGTGCTGTGTGTTCCAGGCCTGGACAAAGTGAATAGTGTCAGGTGTTGAGGGAGACTCAATGCTGTCTTTGTACAAGGTGATTGGGGAATTGAGAGGAAAGCGAAGAAACTAGTATTTCTAAGCCAGGTTTCCTCAAAATGTACCTGCTACCTACCCCCTTCCTGTGTTAGACTTGTGTTTAACTGATGCATTTCTTTTATAACATTTTGATCTCCTGCAGGAAAAGATATAACTGATAAATGTATAATGTAGATATAGAAATGGCAAAAATCAAAGAATCCAAACCCAAAAAAAAGGATGTTTTCAGTGTTGATTAGTGCAGTCCATTCCTTATTGATCCGTACTGTAGGTACCAGTGTTACCAAGTAAGAGTACTGTAGCTGCTACTATCGATTATTTTAATTATTGATTAATCTGCAAATAATTATTTTAATTATTGATTAATCTGCAAATAATATCTCATTTTATCAATTAATAATTTG
Source organism: Sander lucioperca (assembly GCF_008315115.2). Classification (NCBI taxonomy): domain Eukaryota; kingdom Metazoa; phylum Chordata; class Actinopteri; order Perciformes; family Percidae; genus Sander; species Sander lucioperca. The sequence goes on from NC_050184.1 coordinate 32,295,474, forward strand.
GTCTATAAAGTAATGATAATACGTTTAATTTAAAGCTGTGGTAGGCACTTTATTTTTGGTGTCGTTGAGCAAAACTTTCATAATAATCGTTCAGCATATTGTAATTCAAGTAGTCTGAGAGAAAACTGGCCTTCTGCACCTTCTTTTGACTCCGTATTCAGGCTTTAGATAATCTAGCCTGACAAGAGACTTTGGCCAATCACAGGTCTTCTTTTCAGAGAGAGAGAGAGAGAGAGAGAGACTTTTGGCTGTTCTGTGCATGCATTGCCTATGACAAAGAGAGGAGAGGAAGTGCTGCAGAAAGTGGTCTCACTCTACTTCAAATTCTGGCTTTTTTTTGTTGCATTGTACCCACTGCAGCTTTAATATAGCACCTTTTACAGAACAAGTCCCAAAGTGCTTCACAAGAGTAAAATTGTTAAAATTAACACACAAAAAACTTAAACAGCAATAAAAACAGTAAAATAAAACTTAAAAACAAACAAATTACAAACATGAGACAAAGGCCATTTTAAAGAAGTGAGTCTTGAGCTGCTTTTTAAAAGTGTCAACAGAGACCACAGAACGTAAGACAATAGGAAGGGGCGTTCCACAGTGTCGCTATTTAAAGGGGTGATAGAATGCAAAACCGAGTTTACCTTGTCATAGTTGAATTACGACAGTTAGGTGGGTAAAAAGGACATACAGAGAACCTCAAAGTCCCATTGACACCTCTTTCCTCTGCAAATCTCACAATTTGAAACTGCTGCTGAAAACGGGTGAATCTCAACAAAGCTAAAAGTTGACGTCAACTCCTCAACCTTATTTGGCTCTATCTTTGTAACGCCCCAAAATTTACATAGGCCACTGACTGATCTGGGACCAGTTTGTCTTGTGAATCTAGGTCTCGCAGATCTCAGAAATTTTATATATTGTTTGTCTGCTATTTCAGCACTAAATTCACTTCTGAGACTTTTTTTTATGCGAGAAATCAACTATGTAGAGTTCAAATATGGGCCGTTTTACGAAAATTGATGGCTAATTGCAAATTCTGTTCGACTGTGTGTCGGAGTTCAGGAGGCTAACATGACAGCGGCCTGTCCTTTCCTCAGCTCAGGGCTCGGTAGTCCAGTAACCCAGAAACGGTGACTTTGCCCTGGGTATGGATCGCAGTGGGCTGCCGCTGTCTCGTCAGACTGTCTGGAGCTTCTGAAGTCCGACACGTCTTACCAAATTTGCAATTAGCCATACATTTTCGTAAAACGGCCCATATTTGAGCTTTATATAGTTGATTTCTCGCATAAAAAAGTCTCAGAAGTGAATTTAGTAACGAAATAGCAGACAAACAATGTATAACGTTGCAGTGTCTGAAATATGAGACCTGCTGTCTCTTTTCCACTGTATGTGTATGTGCTTCGCTCAACCAATCAGCGCGCAGCTCATCTAAATATTCATGAGCATACCATATTTGGAAGAAAAGCTCTCGTTCCAAATAGAGCCATTCCACAGGGATGCATTAGGCCCCATAGAATAACACCTGGGCCATTTTCAGCCCAATCAATGTTACATACCCTATTAGGAGACCTTAAGGAACAGTGTGAAATACCCTATATAATCATTCTATCACCCCTTTTAAAGGCATGGTCCATGGATGTATTAAGCCCAGTTCAGACCAAAGATTCGTGACTAGACGAGTTGAAACTTGCAACTTCTTGCAACGAGCTGGTCTGCAGCGTTCTGAAACCTGCCAGCTCACACCAATGTGATGAGACCAGACGGTGTATCATCTCCATAGCAATGCCTCTTTGTACTTCTGTTCTAACTTCTGACTTTTAGGCTTTTTTTGTAGCTGGATATGTTTATTTATTTCGTCTAAATATGAATATGGATAACGTTAGTGATATTGAGATGCTTGCTACAGTTGCATTTCTAGTGATGAATCGGCGAAAACTCGTTTTTTGTTTCTCTGATTCATGCTCTCTGATTCATTTGTTCGAACGCTGCTGGGCGCTCTCTCTCTCTTCAGTCATTCTCTATCTCGCTTGACCATATAACGTTACCGTGCTTTCAGGCGGTCGTTGAGGCTCCGTCTAAAACTCTGCCATTTAGACCAGCTGTTTGTAACATAAAAATAAAATGGATTATGGATCATTTTATGCCTATAGTTTATAGCTGACTTTACCAGCTGACTTCTCTATTGGCTGTTGAAACAGGTGACGTTCTAAAACCAGCCTCTGGAGACTCGACCAGCCGAGTCGCAGCGAAACCATCAGCTGTCCTGAGTCGAGCTGAGACGGGCCGGTTCAGACCGCTGCATCTTTTCCTTGCAACATTCTAAAACGGTTTTGTCGTGTCGCAAATCTTTGGTCTGAACTGGGCTTTAGAGAACATGGTCACCTTTAGTTTTAGTCGAGAATGATCATCTCTAGCTCAGATTGTGATACTGCAGACCTGGGTTTGGGAACGTTTCTTAATTGGAAGAAACATGTAAAGGTTAATGATTTGATATGTTGATCAAAATACATAGCATGATCAAATATAACAGTGAGACTTCTGCGTGAATGTCAGAAAATAGTGAAAAAATGCCCATCACATGTTCATCATCAGTGGTGGAAAGTAACTACATTTACTCAAGTACTGTACTCGAGTACAGTGAATTATTATTTGGATGCTAAGCTTCCAGTTTCTTTTACCAGTGACTTATCTTACTCTTATTGAACTGTTGCTCAGAGGTGTCTTTGTCTCTTTCTGTCCTTTTCACTTATGAAAAGGGAACTATTGTACAGCATTTGTTCTCTATTTACAAAAAACCCCTTCATGCTAAATAACATATTTGTATAGAGGACTTTCTACAACCTAAAAACATGAAAGACTATTAAAAAGTATACGTAGAGTTGTCCTCTCAGCCGTCCGACTTGACTCAATCAAGCTTTTGTGGCAGGGGATTCCAAACTTTTGAACGGCAGTGTACATGGTATCTTGATGTGCAAATAGCTTTATCTTTGACCCTTGTTTTACCTTTTTTAGATGCTGAGTCAACTGTACTTTGAACTTGTCATATCAAAAGAGTACAGCTGAGTTCTGACAGGGAAAATGAAACTTACTGGTACTGCAGGGAAAATCAGTAGTACAGAAACAGATGGGGGGAAAAATAGAATTATAATAATCTGCAGCTTTTAAAAACAATTGATTAATCATTTAAGTCACTTTTCAAAGATAATACCAAATATTCTCTAAAGCCAGTTCTCAGTTTGCTGTTTTTCTCTTTATGTGACAAAAAAGTAAATTTAAGTTTTGGACTATTTTTCGGACAAAAGAAGACATTTGAAGGCACCACCTCGGGCTTCAGGAAACTGCGAATGACATTTCCTAGACCAACCGATTAATTGAGAAAATAGCTAGCAGGTTAATCGCTAATGAAAATAATCAAGATTGCTGGCAGGCATGTGGAAGACATGGCACATGAAGATATTTCATTATTACATAGAGCCCCTTAATTGGACATAATCTGTCCGAATTTGTATTCCACTCTGAAGCAGAGACACCATGCGCAAGAAAGATGGAAGGTCTTCTTGTTGGTTTCATAAAACCGTGTTCACCTTTTGTGAGCATCTGTTAAAGATCACATTTGTTGTGTTTCAGTGGGGATTTTGGACTCCCGGCAGAAGAGAGCGGAGGAGCTCCGACGGCTGACCGACCAGTCAGCATCCATGTCTGAGGAGCAGCTGACTGAACTGCGTGCAGACATCAAGGTATTTTTTTTTTTTTTTTTTTTTTTTTTTTTTTTACAACACAGCCGCTCTGTTTCTTTCTCGCAATGTTTGACTCGCAGCCAACTACATGTGAAACGGGTGTTGATTGTCGAGCCCACAATTGAAAGCAAATTAAAAAGCTAATTTGTAGCAGTGTTGTTGTATTTTTCAAGGTGAATTACGAGCAGAAAACTAATTGAATTTAAAATGCATTTTAGCTGCATTTTTGGCATGCTTGTATAATATAATTCGTTGTCTCTTCTTTTTTTTATTGCAGCACTTTGTGAGTGAGCGTAAATATGACGAGGACCTTGGGAAAGCTGTAAGATTTACATTTGATCTTGAACCGCTGAAGGCGAGCATCTTAGGGTTTGGATCAGGTAAAGTATGATTTTCATCCGTTTATCTTACCTTTTTTTCATGGGTTCAAAGTGAAAACTTCTGGAAAAATACTCCTCATCTCTATTTATTAATCTTGAATGATGCAATACACCTTCCCCACAAATCACTGAAGCAAGCTTTTCAGCTGCTCAGTTTCAGCATTTTATAAGCTCATGTCCACAATTGGTCAGCAGACTGGAAGTACACTCACAGTGGCTTATAAACTAATGTCAGAACGAGACCAAAATGTTAGCTAAAGCTGAAAATACAAAAAGACACATAAAACACTTTTTTTTTTTTTTTTTTTTTCCCTTAAGAAACCTTTTGTTTAATTTTTTTAAATGCTTAATCTTCTCAAATGCGTCAGCGTTGGTTTAGCTGCCAGCTCTCAGTGGTTAAACGTTTCCCACCACAACAGAAGATCATAAGAATCCAAACTTAAAACATTTAGGGTTGATGTATTAATAGTACAATTTGATATTACATTTGTGCAGGCATCTAGGGTTTATTTTTGGCACCTAAAATAATTTAAAAAACATGTCAAGCATGGACACACAAAATATTGTCCACGGAATTATTAATATTCTCAGCAATGTTTCAGTCCGACTGATCTTCCTCTGGGTTGCATATAAAAATGTGTCATGAAGTAATACGGCAATCATGTGGTTTTTTTTTAGAGAAAGCCAGTTAATCACTGTTGTTACTGTGGAACACAAACAAATGTACAATTGATACAACTGCAGCAGGGATCTGTCTCATAAAGTAGGATTAAGTTGTCAGGTGCTTCTCAGACCGAGGACCGTAAACTTCAAGTTAAAAACGGGAGCACACTGATTCATTTGCAGCCTTTTAATAGAGCAAACGGTTCTGTTTCCACCTTTTTGTCCTTGGACCACATATCATACATAGTTCATTGCATGTCACACTTTGACCAAACCTTTATTACACTGTTCTCATACAATCTGGGCCCTATCTTGCACCCAGCGCGGCGCAAAGCCCGACGCTTGTGTCTTTGCTAGTTTAAGAATGACGCAGTTGTCAATTTCCCGTCCAGCGCCCGCGTCGTTTAAATAGCAAATGCACTTGCGGCCATCTGTGCGCCCATGGGCGTGCTGGTCTTACAGGGAGGTGTGTTCAGGTGCATTCTTGGCGTATTGCTATCTTGAGGCAGCGGGAAGTGATTGCACCATTGACCAACAAAAACCTGGTCCAAATTCAATAACGTAGCATTTCATTGTTATTTTAACAGCCCATAACATTAGTAAAATGTGCCTAGGCTTGTGCACAGCGCGCGCACACTATGCTTGTTACACACACAGGGAAGCGCAGCAGCACACAAACATGCAAAAGATTACAAATAAAAATATTACGGTGCAAATCCTCCATCATAAATAGCAATGCACAAACGCGCCTGGCTTTTAAAGGGAATGGGAGATGGCACTCTGATTGGTTTATTGCATGTTACGCCCAAAACACACCTCTGAATTAATGAAGACACTGAAGTACAACCCTTTTGAAACATGCGCCCGCCGCACGGACCCTTTTTTTCCTCCGTCAAACTAGCAAAAGTGGATTTGCACACGCCCTAAACGCACCTGCGCCAGACGCTTTACATCGTGCGCTTAGATCATTAATATATGACCGTCTCATACTGTAGTATCAGTTTTGAGTCATTTCAGATGTCATTTCATTCTGCTTCATTTCATAAATGTTGACGCAGCGTGTCTTTCGTCGCTGCAAGATTTCTTGGACAAAAGTTGAGTGTAAACCCAGCTTGTACTGTTAGTGATTGACCTTGTTTCTTTTACAGTTTACCATCCGCATACAGGCTACTCCCACCGGTCCCGCTGTAGCTCCACGTCCTCTTCTGTCGCCAGCCCGAGCCAGCTGGAAACGCCCCCTCCCACCCAGACCCAAAGCACCCCCAGTGAACACCGCCCTCCACCAAACAAACAGGTCAGCTGCGAAAGCAATTGTGTCTTCATTCAGACCACAAAGAAGTTGACTTTTACCTCACTGACTTTCACTTCTCGTCTCAGATTTTCCAAGGCAACAGGCGTACTTTCCAGGGACAAGGGTATCATTCGGGTGCTCAGAGGTATAACGGCGCTTCCTACCATGACCGGAACGCCGCTCGTGCTAACCACCGCTACCAGAGTGACAGTGGCTCTTCTGGTCCTTCGCAGCACTCCCACAGCTCCAGAGGTCCCCAGCATTTCTCCACGTCCTCCTACAACCCAGACCGACCCTCTCATAACGGGCTGCCCCAAAGGCCTCCGCGGACGCAATGCCCCTGACATTGGAAACCCCGTGCTTAATCAAACCCATCTACTAACCCTTGCACTCGTTTCCCTATAGCCTCCCCATGCCTTCTACACTCTTCCCCTCTACTTAACTCCTTTCAATGAAGAATAGAATACAAGTTTACATATTTCTGTGAGTCGAGCTGTAGTGCCACCTCTCTACATCAAACTTGAAACGCTTTCACTGTCCTGTAATCGCTCGTCCTTTTTGCATTTCTTCCATCCTGGTTAAGGTAACCGCTTCTATCTTTAGGCTCCCTTTGAGAGATCTCATTGCTATGCTATTGCCAGTCTCTGTTATTATTTTCTACATTTAAGCTGTCTGCCAGAGACCACCATGATTACCTGAAACAATTTGTGCACTATTGAAGTTGAGCTCTTAGTTCTATTTCTATTTTTGCGGTGGCTTATTTCAGCTCTCTGATTTGCACGTCAGATCTTTTTTTTTTTTTTTTTCCTTCTCGTCTCCCAGAACCATTTCAATGCCTTCGCCGTGGAAAGCGTAGTGTAAGTGCAAAAGCAGCTCTAGCATTTACAGAGATTTTTGTCATCATGAGAGTAGACCTGCAATCAACACTACAGACTATCATTAATCTTTACAATGTAAAAAAAAAAAAAAAAAGAAATGAAGCATATCAAAACTGTAATCCACAGCTTTTCGTATGGCTGCTACAAACCATAGGGGACTTGTTAACACTAGGACTTAGATGTGTTTGAGAGTAACTCTGTGAACAGAGAGGTTGCCGCCTTAAAGGAATAGTTTGACATTTGAGAAATGGCTCGTTCCCTAACTTTCCAAGAGTTTGGATACGAAGATGGATACCGCCCTCGTGTCTGTACGATAAATATTTCAACAGCAGCCAGTTAGCTTAGCACAAAGACTGGAAGCGGGTGCAAACCGCTTTTGTTACCTGACTTAATGTCACAAAATCGGCCTACCAGCACCTAAAGTTCAATAATTAACACTTTCTATTCTATGTTTGTTTATTTTTTTTTTTTTTTTTTTACAAAAACTGAAGTGTAAAAACTACAAGTTGTGGTTTTTACGGGGGGGGGCTGGGGCTATGTGCCAGGCAGGCAGAGCAAAGCCAGCTGTTTCCCTTGTTTCCAGTCTTTATGCTAAGCTATGCTATGCTAAGCGGCTGCTGGCTATAGCTTCATATTTTACCGTGCAGACGTGACAGTGGTATCAATCTTCTCATCTAACTCTCTGCAAGAAAACAAAGATGCACATTTCTCAAAATGTGGAGCTTTTCCTTTAAATATTGCCTAGGACAGTGATGCGTCGCCCTCCCACTGGCCAACGGTTATCGTGTGTGCTGTCGTTGGCTTGCTGTCCGTTATTTTGTAACAAAGAGAGGGCTCATTACCTTTTTTTTTGGTAGAATACTGTTCAATGATATGTCAAAACTCACAACAAAGGAAACTGTCTACATGCTCTTCTATATTTAGTCCTTGACAATTATTCAAATGGATTTTCTTCCACACACAGTTTCTCCTTTTGTGTTGTTGCATTGTTATATGCACATGGACGGCATATTAATGACATGCTTGCCTTTAGTCACAGAGAGACTTCACATTTGCCTTCCTAGAGACATAGATGTCTGCATCATGACGGCTTTCTAAACCGATGGTACTCGTAGAGCAGATGATTTATAATTATATGTGTGAGAATAAGATCTTTTCTTCCCCTTTTTTTATATTCTCAATGTATCCCATCCATGAGCGTAAAACTGATCAAACCGATGAATGAATTAGAAGGTTGTATTGAACTCCAAAAAAACTTTCTACGGCTGCCAAGTAGATGCTTTAAGGCTGCTTGTCGTTAGGGTTATGTCTCATCGTAGTGTCCATGGCTTCTAACAGAAAGCTGGTGCGTACCTCAGTGCTGATGATATGACATGGCCTGTCTTCTGGCAGTGGGCTCTTATTTAAGGGACAGGGACCCCTGGTGATGCCTCTTCTTGTAGTTATGTACATACAGCATGTGAAGCTGCAAGGCTGTAATGTAAGACTGGTTGTTACATAATTGCTGCATTTTTTTCTCCATAATGTGGTCTTCCTTTGAGCAGACTTGAAAAACATGAATTTATAATATGTTCCCCCCCCCCCCCCCCACACACACATTTTTTGTTTCCTTGTGGGTTTTCATATGATGGGGAGATTTTTCTTCTTATTTGAGAGATTCAAAAAAACCCCAGTAATTATTAGTTAATACTGTGGAGAGAAGAGCGTTAACTTGTTTGCAGTCTTGGGTGAATATGTGCTATAATGACACGTTTGGACTTGGGTGAATATGTGCTATAATGACACGTTTGGACTAAGGGGAATAGTTTGACATTTTGGGAAATAACGCGTATTCTCTTACAGTTTGAAAACGCTTCCGACAAAGCATAAATCTCATTTTTTGTGTCGCTTGTAGAAGTTTGTTTTCGAGCATTGTTCTTTGGGCTCGCCCACTACACCTGCGGTTCTCTTCGTCAGTAGTTGCAGATGGGTTTTTTGTTTTGTTTTCATTTACTCCAGTATATCTCTGGGCTGGATTTGTTCAATCATGACTCAAAGAGAGTAGATTGTGTCTGCCTCACTTTAACCACTTTTTTTGTTTTTACATTCCAAACTGTAGGAATATTAGGTTATCGCCAAAGAAATAATTTCGTCCTGTTTTTTTGTTTTTGTTTTTTTGCTCGGCCTGTAAAGAATTCCAAAGGGGATATATCCAACACTTCACCTTTTCTTCCTATACTACTTTATTTTCTGATTCCTTACTGTATATACATATATGTAGCTATATAATTTTGTGCTCACATGGGGCATTTTGTATGTGATATTCATATTAGGCATAATGGAGGTTAGACATTTAGTTAATTCATTCTTCCAGTAGACCTTGTGTCCTCCTTCTCAAGACAACCTTTCTGAGACAACTGTTTACTCAAGTGCCTTTTCTTGTCTCCCACTGATTCATTGACGTCCCCTCCACCAGAGTATGGACCAAAGACATCGACCGTCCCCAACACCCCCTCCTCTCTTTCTCCCCACTCACTGAATTGCACACTTTTTATTTACTACGAATAAACAGTTTGCAATACTGACTGTGTGTGTGGTTTTTTTTTTTTTTTTTTTTATAGCTATACTCTCATGTAATGGTCTATATGTCAGGAAGCAAACCAGGAGCTGAAGCAGAGGTTACAATGAGGTTTTACACTTATGTTTAACAAAGTAAACAATAGTGGGATATGGAGGTATACAGCCGCAGTAATTTATCAACATAATTCCTGCTTGTGTGCTGCAAGTGACTGTTCACTTTGAGTTTTAATTGTTATATTAAATGCATTAACGAGAATAAACTAGAACAATCTGAACTATTGAAACAGCCAGCAGAGGGCACCATTACTCCTAGAAAAATGTTTTTATGTGATTTTGTGATTTATTTATTTTTTAGAGAGGTTTGGTGGAGGACCTCATCCATCAGCAATGGTGAAAACTATTCATATCTTTCTCATAACCAATACAACAATGTAGTGTATGTTTACTTGTACTCCATTACAAGTACAAGTCTGCAAGCAAAAGGGCAGACGTATTTAAAGTACTCGTGCAAAAAAAAAAAAAAAATGGCAGCTGGGATTGATGGATTACATAATTGTTAATACGGATGCATAAGCAGCATTTTGCAGTTGTAGCTGGTCTATGCACTTTATATAGAGTTTGGTAGTTTAGTCCAATGGCCTATGTCAAATCATCTGAAAAGTATAGCTGTGAAATAAATGTAGTGGAGTAGAATATATACAATTTCCCTCAGAAATGTAAGTATAAAGTATCATAAAATAAATACTCAAGTAAACTACCATAAAACTACGTACAGTACTTGAGTAATATAAAGTAATAGTTACTGTCCATTCCAGCTTATGTTATCCTAACCGGTAGCCTGACTGCAGAAAGTTGCAATGAGACAACCAATAATAATAATAATAGTAATGAATGTCTCTAAACCATTAATAATGCCTCATCAGAGATTCATATACAGTATCTCACAAAAGTGAGTACACCCCTCACATTTTAGTAAATATTTCATTATATCTTTTAATGGGACAACACTGAAGAAATTACACTTTGCTACAATGTAAAGTATTAAGTGTACAGCTTGTATAACAGTGTAAATGTGCTGTCCCCTCAAAATAACAACACACAGCCATTAATTATTTTTATATAATTAGAATAGCCCCACATCATCACATCCCCTTCACCATACCTTGAGATTGGCATGGGGTACTTTCCATAAAATCATCTCTCAATGCAAATCAAACCAGCTATTAGGCTAACCGACATAAAACCATGCCAATCTCTAGGTATGGTGAAGGGTATGTGATGATGTGGGGCTATTTTAATTCCAAAGGCCAAGGGAACTTTATCAGGATGCATAGTATCCTGGATCCATGAAATAACTGGCCTTTAAAAATAAAAATCTGCCTGCCTCTATGGGAATTTAACATAGGGGTGTACTCACTTTTGTTGCCAGCGGTTTAGACATTAATGGCTGTGTGTTGAGTTATTTTGAGGGGACAGCACATTTACACTGTTATACAAGCTGTACACTTAATACTTTACATTGTAGCAAAGCATAGTGTAAAGTGTAATTTCTTCAGTGTTGTCCCATTAAAAGATATAATGAAATATTTACTAAAATGTGAGGGGTGTACTCACTTTTGTGAGATATTGTACATGCTTATGTTTCTTCCAACAGGTAATCTTCATTTAAGGGTGTTAAATAGTCAAATGTACAGTGGCAAGAAAAAGTATGTGAACCTTTTGGAATCTCATGGTTTTCTAAATAAATTTGTCATATAATGTGATCTGATCTTCATCTACGTCAAGATGAAACAAGTCAAACATAATGTGTCTAAAATAATATCACAACATGTATTTGATCTTTCATGTCTTTATTGAGAACAACCAAAAAAAACTCATAGTGCTTGTGGAAAAAAAAGTATGTGAACCCTTGAGTTAATGACCTCAAAAAAAGCTAAATGGAGTCAGGTTTTAGCACACCTGGAGTCTCGTTAAGATAATGAGTTTGGAGGTGTGGACTACAGCTACTTTGATAAAAACCCCTCAAACTTTTGGAGTTTGCGCTGCAAACAAGAAATCAAGAATTGTTGATTTACATAAAGCTGGCAAGGGTTACAAAGTTATTTCAAAGAGTTTAGAAATTCACCAGTCTACAGTTAGGCAAACAATCTACAAATGGAGACACTTTGGGACTGTTGCTACTCTACCAAGAGGTGGGCACCCAGTCAAAATGACACCAAGAGCACAACGAAGACTCATCAATGAGGTCAAGAAACAATCCCGAATGACAGCCAAAGATTTGAAGGCATCATTGGAACTGGCCAACGTCTCACCACGAAGGAAACCACTGCTTACTAAAAAGAACATTGCTGCACGCCTAAAGTTTGCAAAAGAACACATTGACACTCCACAGCGGTATTGGCAAAATGTTTTGTGGACTGATGAAAAGATAAGATTGAACTATTTGGAAATACCACAGCACTACATCTGGCGTAGAAACGGCACGGCATATCATCACGAAAACATCATCCCAACCGTAAAGTATGGTGGAGGAAACATGATTTGGGCCTGCTTTGCTGCATCAGGGCCTGGCCACTGCCATTTTGAATATTGAATGAGTGTGTTCAATAAAGATATTAAAGGTCAGATTTTGTTATTATTTTAGACACATTATGTTTGTCAATACCCTTGACTTAGATGATCAGATCTCATTTTATGACAACTTTATTCATAAAACCATGAAATTCCAAAAGGTTCACATACTTTTTCTTGCCACTGTATCTCACCCTTTTCTGGCAGGTTTTACAACAGTAACATAAGTAGCCTTATGTATATTTATCCTTTGGGCTGTTTTCAGAAGAGGCTAATTTTGTACTTAGAATACAGGAGCAGCTGTTCACATGGCAGGTTCAATACGTTAGTGAGGGGAAATACAGGTCTATTAAAAGGTTCCATGTTAGGTGCCCGGATAGCTCCGTTGGGTAGAGCGGGCGCCCATATATAGAGGTTTACTCTTCGACGCAGCAGTCCCGGGTTCAACTCCGACCTGCGGCCCTTTGCTGCGTGTCATTCCCCCCTCTCTCTCCTCTTTCATGTCTTCAGCTGTCCTGTCAAAATAAAGGCCGAAAATGCCCAAAAAAATAATCTTAAATAAATAAAAGGTTCCATGTCAACATCTTACCTCCATTAAACTGTCCAGAGAACCAACACTGTTCCTCGGACCACGTTGCCCTGCACCCCCTCCAGGAAGTCAGGTTAGCAAAGAGTGGAAGAAAACAACCACTTAAGAGACAGTTCACCCTAAAATCAAAACGACATAGGTCTGCCTTCTCTCCAATACAATGGAACTAGATGGCACTTGGTTTGTGGTGCTCAAAGCGCCAGAAACATACATTTAAAAAAAACACAACAGCAATGTCTCTTTCCAGAAATCATGACCCAGTTGGGAGCAGTTTTACGTAGAAACTATTTTCTTTCTACAGTACCATAGTTCCTAGAGAAAACTGCTCACAACCAGGCCTGTGGAGTATCTGGAGTAACCAGGTCATGGTTTCTGGAAAGCAACATTGCTGTTGAGTTTTTCAAAACAATCTAGACTGATGAATAGCCTAACTGGTAAGGGGGGGGGGACTGGGGGTTTGAGTGGTTCTTTGCTAATGTTTCACTGCTGTAGGGTTGGTTCAAAACGTTCCTTTTACATTCATTTCATTGCAACATGTCACCATGCAGAGGTCAAAGAGATTAAACTGAGGTGACATCTGACATTTCTGATGCAAATGTTCATTAAAGATGCAAAAGTGTTGAAGAGGAAGTTTGTTCACAAGAACAGCTGCAAACAGAAAGCGAGTAAAGTCAAACGGAAACAGGAGGGGAATTTGACGCTGGATTGACAAATACAGTCATCCAAATTATTCTGGATTCACTGAATACAAATGCATGAAAGTCATATCCAGTATTAAATGTGCATTACTGGATAGGAAACAAAGATAGTTGCAAAATATATTTCTATAATTTATAATCCTCTGACAAAACCGATGCTCCGGTTTAAGAAAACGGGAGACAGAGCTTGGAATTAAAATGGAAGATGAACATTAGTCTACTCTTAGCGCGCAACAAGGGTTTATAAATTAGTTGTGTAATTTTTTTTTAAATGTAATGTACAGTATGTTCACTTGTACTCTGTTACAAGTAAAAGTCTGCAACTTATACAATTTATACTTATGCAAAAGGGCAGATGTATTTAATATTTAAAGTATTAAAGTACTTGTGCAAAAAAAATGGCTCCTGGGATTGATATATTATTATATATTACAATATTGTTAATACGGTTGCATGAGCAGCATTTTGCAGTTGTAGCTGGTTAGTCATGACCGGTGCAAAAAAAAAAAAATGTAATGTTAACTTGGGTAAAAGAAACTTTTTCTCCTCATTCAGTTCAACTCTCACTGCATGTAGGCTTTCTGAAAATCCTCATGTAGCCTACAGATAAAGAAATGTCATCCTTGTACTGGTGGTGCCTGTGTTTGGGAACGGCCCTAATCTGCCAGTAAACGTTTCAGGAAAATCAACAGGCAAATTTTGCAACCAAGCATTCAAAATGCTACACATTTCTCAGAAAGCTGTGAAGCAGACGACACCAAATGCATTGTTACGTTTGAATCGACTTCTCAGGAAGACCATGTTAATAACGTTAAAATATATTTCCCACGTCCTGGTATTAAACACAATGCATCTTCTAGTGCTCATGATACATTTATTTATTTACATGCACCAAAAAACATGTTTTGTTTTTTCTTGTTCTTGGTTTTTTTTAATTTTATTTAATTTTATTTAATTTTTTTCATAAAAGGCTCCAAAATCCTAACATACACAACATACCTTTTTTTCTGAAAACCTTTCTTGGACAAAAAGTAAAAAATGTTGACATGATTAAAACTGTTTAGTCACCGTGCTGAAGTGGACTGTACAGGCAACAAAGACCTTCATAAACACTTCACACAAAGCAAATGCAAATAAGTACACAATATGGCACTAACTGAACTACAGTAGCAGATGTCAGCCAACACGGTTGAGTGGGAAGGTGTCACGGAGCAGCTCACAGCCCCATCACAGAGGGAAACACAGCAGCACCTGTTGAAGGAAGGAGAGTGCTTTAAATCCACTCTGACTCAGTTTCCCATGAAGCCGTCTACTCTGAAGTCGCTACGTCATTAGCATCTGCCCCCACATGTAATTCAATGTTACGTCGTACTTTTTGGGCTACCTTGACCATCTCCGGTGTCCGATTCCGGGACTTTCCAGTCCATCTGACGGCCTTTTTCGTACAGTCCCTTCAGGACCTTCCTCACTTCGTCGTTCCCTCCTCCGCGACTCAGCTCCAGGTACTTCCTGTAGAGCTGCAGAGCGGTGCGTGCGTCTTCTATGCTGTCGTGGGTTTCCCCCTGGATGCTGAGGTCTGGGAGCCACACAGACAAACGGACATTTAGGAATGCCTTGTCATTATGATTCCCACAGCTGCATCTCAACCGTTAAGCACCAGTTTACAATGCGGGTATTTGAAATGATCTAAATGATTCACTTCTTTGTATTAAAGCACAATATCTTGTTACTGTTTCTGCACTTGCTGCCACACTGCACATAGCTGTACATACTGTACATATCTGTCTATACGGATCATACCGAATATCCATATTTATTGTTTATTATTGTTTTTCTTATAATAATACACTGCATATTATTCTTACTACTATTATAATGTTACTGCTGCTACATTGCACATATCTGTACATGTTGTTCATACATTGTTCATATTACATGCCATATTTATTCTGCTCTTATAAGGTAACTGCTAATACACTGCACACATTTATATTTTATTTATATTACTCTAAACCACCTTCTGAAAACCAACGGTATACTACTGTCTACACTGCACTATATTTCTTGTCCTGTCTATATACTTTGTGTATCTCATTGCACTTGTCTGCTCTTTTTGCACTTCTGGTTGGACGCAAACTGCGTTTGTCTTTGTACTTGTACTCTGCACAATGACAATAAAGCTGAATCTAATCTAATCTTCGAGACATTTGAGACTTGAACAACTGCAAATCAACTGCAATCGACCAACTGACATTTAAGCGCCCTGCCTGTCCACAGAAACGTCAGATAATCAGTTAATAATTTGGGAGCAGACATGAAGTTGTGTGTGCTTTATTTGCTTTGACCCTGAATCTGTGCTGCGGTCTACTTTATTGTTTTCTTCCTAAAGGTGCAATCACAGATTGTTTTGGCCACTTGGAGGCAGCAGAAACAAGCTGTAAAAACATGAACAAGTTATCACGTTTTCAGTTTATAAGGTGAACTTGTTAGCGTACGGTTGCTTATTTACACATCCAGCAGACACAGATCAACATTAGCATTTATTTGGAGTCACTGTCTGTCCACCTGATGAATGTAAGTCCAATATTCACTCTTTTCCAGCTCCGTTTTTGTGTCTCTACCAACTCCTGAGGGAAATATCTGTCTCTTTAGCTGCTAAATGCTCCACTATGTTCACCAGCTAGTCTCTAACTGGGTCTGTCTGCTGTCTGGTGCTGAACAGGTTGTGTAGTGGATTGTTAGAGCTTTGCCACCTTCTGCAGATGAAAACGGCGAGCGGTGAGATGTGAAAGAGAAACTACAAAATGCGGGCTGGAAAGCTGAACAATGAGCTGAAGGACGCTTTCAAAGCTCTGTAGAGTCAAAGTAACTGCAGTCGGGTGATAATTCTCTGCAGATTCGTCACTGCGAGCGACCCCTTTCCCATCACACGCAGTCCTGCGATCTGAAATATTGATTCTAGCCGCCTGTACTTACCTAGAAAGTACCAGGCGAGAAATCTCAGAGAAATCATCCTCTTGCGGGGTAAATGGAACAGGTAGACCGTGTCGACGACTTGGTCCTTTAGAACCTGAAAAACAGCAAAGAAACAGACTTAAGTCACCTGTGATCCCCTTACAGTGGTTTTAAGTATGCACTGCCATGCACTACACAGTCAACTGTAAACTTAAATTATTTACAAAACAAATCTGACTTGAGTTGTGAAACAACATACCAGTAGATTAATAACCCGAAAGTCCTTCTGTAATCCGTGACCAACAAAGCGGACTCCCGTGTCGATGAGGAAGCGCAGCTTTAAGTACGTGGACTTCAGTGTGGTCAAATGCTTTGAAGAAATCTTTGCATCCAGGTCTCCTGGTTTGATGCCAGAATATTGTGTCAAATAGTCCACCACCTGGGAGAACAGACATTCAGAAGGGTCAGGTGTCTACACATACTACACGTACAACTTGTACTGTACCTCTTCTTCAGGGTTAATGTTTCGTAACTAATGAATAAAGACTTTTCTATGAAGTGGGCAGAAAGTACACTCTAGACCAAGGCCGCCCAATTTGGGGCCCGCAGGCCAAGTTTGGCCCGTGCTCCCTTTGGTTTGGCCCGGCATGGCATCTGACATGCTCGTGCTTAATCTCCTCTTATTTTGAAAGTGCTGTAAAATCCTAACCGTAATGATTACGAAACGTACATTTTGTGCAGCCAAAAAGTACTTAACCCTTGTGTTGTCCTTGGGTCAAATTTGACCCGTTTTTCAAAGTGATTTATATCAGAAATATGGATTTCTTTCAACCAAATTGCCCAAAAATAACATGGATGGTTCCATACAACATTCTTCAGGTAAAATGAATGATTACTTTCATTACATTTTTGGGTGTTTTATTCAATTTTATAGCATTTGAAATTTTTTTTAAATGGTTTCAAAACAGTATCCGAACTAAACTTTGACATATACCCATCTGTGATCCACTCAACATCCTCTGATCTTAACTATTAATTAAAATAATTCACAATTTCTGCTTTTTTAACTAAAACCGTATGTATAATTTCATATAAATGAGGTTTGTTGACCATGAATTCCAAGAATAAGTTTAAAACCTATTATTAAACCAGCTCAGGTTTTTAAAAAAGTGCCAAAAGCATGGAAAAAGTGACAAATACATCATTTTCAATTTTGACCTGGATGGACAAGTTCATGGTTGATGGGAAGACAACACCAGGGTTCATCTCAGTTTTACAGCAATGTACTGTAAAGCACAGTGCTGGTAAATTTCCCCATTAAATAAGTAAGTTTTATCTACAAAGAATTACGGTATTCTTTAACATCTATCTTAACATCTTATTTTTGGCCCATGGCCTTCCATCCAGATAGAATTTGGCCCTTGATATGAAAGAATTTGGGCATCTCTGCTCTAGACAAACAAGGGACAAGGGATCAATCATCGTGACCCGAGCACAAGAAAAGATCAGGAAATCTTTCTGTAATGCTAATACTTTATTTTTTATTTTTTTATCAACACGGACAAAAGGACACTGTTTAATGTCAATGAAGGCAACATGATAGAGGTAGTGACGGGGAAAAAGGTGTCAGTCAGGGGTATCCTGTTTGCACAACCTTCAACACTTCCTTTAACACGTCCCTGTATTTTTGGCTGTTTACCTGCTCCTGAGTGGAGATGTAGTCATCGATGAAGGGCACCCCCTCGTTGGGCCCCTGGCCCCTCACACAGGTGATCCTGGCCACAGACATCTGGCTGGGCTTGATGGTCGACTTGGTGCCGTCACTGCGAAGCTCTGCCTCTTCCTGCAAACACACACAGTCATAGGTCAGCTTTATTGGGTCCTATTCCATGAAGATTAAGACTTAATAACAAAAACAGTATTATTATGAGCATAAACACACTGTATAATGTGAAAATAATGTTTGATCATAGATATGAAAAACATTTTTCTCTAAACAGAGCTTAACAATAAAGCATGATTCACATTGAGGTGATTCAAGTTAGGCTATCATTTTGTTTTTTTCATAATATATCAGGCCAATATTTCTCTTTTTTTGGAATATCCGTTTGTCCATGTTTCCTTGCCAGAAAGAGAAAAGTTATTAAGTTATTTTTTTTTGTCCTGTTATGAAAGACTTCACTCCAACTCAACTCCTGTCACAAACAACGAAATCAAAAAGAATAATTTGGTAAACAGACCTCAGTAATAAAAAAGGTGGGGTCTGCGATTCTGGAGAAAGACTGTTGATATTTGAACATCCAAACAAACACACCGCCTCCCGTCAGTGCTCCTTCAGAACGTTAGCATGTGCCAGATTGACTGTCCCCCTCGCTCCCACTGCCTCTCTCTTTACACATCCATGGCCTTTCCCCTGTCCTGTGCACCAGCACGAACACAATAATGTTGTGTGGCTTGGTCCGAGATGCTTTGTCTGTTTCCCATTTACAGAGCCAGGGCTGTGGGTGAACTAGGCATGGGCCGGTATGAGGTTCTGATGGTATGGTAACCTTCAGCAAAAGTATCACAGTTTCACGGTATTGCAATTACAACTTTAAAATGTATTATTTTGAAATGCCTGGGTAAAAAAAAACACTGCACACTGGCAGGGAGAGGGATTTCTAAACTGCACGTTCTGTCCTTGACGACATAAAAAACAGCTCATACCGCAGGAATGTGACTTTTTCAAACTGCGATATACTTTGAAACGGGTAACCGGCCCATGCCTAGTATGAACACCTTTTTTTTTAAGCACACAAACAGAACGGAAAGCTAGCGAACCGTGAGGAGATATTCGCTAAATTTGACAAAACGTGTAATGGATTAGAATCGCAGACTCCACCTTTAACTACCAATGTCAAACGAAAATGGAGTAGTATATGGGTTACCGGGTTTCTAATCGACTTTTCACAACTATGCATGTGCATGACAAAGACTTTGAAGAGTACTCATTATCGGACTTGCGATGGACAGTTTGAAAACAATAAAAGGATGAAAATCTATGCAGCAGAACCAGAGATATTTTTTTTTTTTATTCCACGCATTCCTCTCCCTTTTCAAAACCTAACGCCTACAATAGCCACATTCCAACTGCGTCAGAGATTTGGGTGCGTTATGCTAGTAGCAGCTATTGTAGCTTTGAGACACTAGCCTGCAGCAGAGATGAGAAGCGAGCTACAGAGGTCTCACTTCTTTCTAACTCCACACCCCAAGATTTATTTTAATTTTCAAACTTTTAGTATTCAGCGCAAATTTATCAGACTATGCACAGCTCCCTCTGGAGCCACGAAAGGCTTATTTTTCACATATGCAGTCATACACCCCAACACCTGTAAACAGTCATCATCCTGTGTGACAGAGTGCGGTAAACACACAGTGGCATTATAATCCAGACTCACCTGGTTGAGCGTGACAAACTCCGCGTCCAGCCCCACCAAGTCATTGGCCTGCGGCATCTCGCTGACCATGAGGGGGATGAAAGTGGCGTGACTCTTCCGCTGCTTCCGAGCCAACGAGGCCTCCGTCAGTAGCACGCTGGCGTCTATGGGATTTTTAACTGAGGCAAACAGCATAGCATGAGCAAGTAAATGAATGAATGCCAACCTACAAGTAAAATCTCCAGATGTAATGTCCTAACACTCACTGCGGAGGTCGTATTTGATGTGGTAGTTCCTCTTGGCGTAATACAGAATGCCTGGCACTTTCCAGCTCACATCAAACTGAGCAGCTTCGGTCTTTGACGAACAAAACCAAAAAAAAAAAAAAAAATCACAATACTTTTACAGGACTCCAAACGTGACATTTCATTAGCATAAATTAAATCAAATATTTACCTTGTCAATTGGCTCAATTAAGAAATCATTGAAGAGGTACCACTGCTGATGTGTGACTCCCTGAAACAAAAACATTTTAAAAGTCCGTTTTCAAACGCAGATTTGATTTGACCCAGTATAAAACATCGACACTTTGGCTCAACTTTGCAGAAGCAAGACTCTCTCAGACTGTATTTTCTAATGTAAGCTCACCTCCTTTCTTTGATGGTAGGTCTCTCCCACCTTGATGTGTGCAACCAAGTTCCCACCTGTGCGAGCGTCCAGGATATGAGGCACCGTGACCACCAAGTCGTAAACAGAGGCGCCCTCCTCCTCTTCAGCAGCACTTAACTGATCGGAGACCATGTTAACGAGTCGTTAGTTGCATGTACTGTAAATCTTAACCTTACAAAAAATAAAAAATAAAGAATCAAAATCAGTGTTTTAATCAAACGCTTCCTTGCTCACCTCCTCTCCTTCGGGCCAGCTGCTGATCTCCAGTCCCTGGCTTTTGCTGATGGACATCTTGAGAGTCAGAGGGATCCAGACGTGTCGCAGATCCTCCGCCCGCGTGTCGAAGGTGATGCCCTCCATGCTGCACATGTCCTCCCCGCTACAAGGACGTACAGTTTTTGTGTGATACGTTAATTGCAGAGCTGAAACAATTAGTCAATTAGTTGCTAGACAGAAAATTGATTAGAAACTAAACTGATTATCTATAAATTGTTTAAATCAATTTTTGCCAGACGTGATAGAGACAGCTTTTCTTCTTAAGGATTTGATGGTCTCCTCTCTTTTATATCATTTTTGGCTCTTGTTTGGAACCAAACAAGATATTCAAAGGGAAATTACAATGGGGCTTTTCTTTACCGTTTTCGGATGTTTTATTGACTGAATTAATCAAAAACCTTAATCCACAATAGAAATAACCAATGATGCAACCCTATTTATTTGATATTATAAGGGATCTTACTCCAAGCACCACTCGGTGGGCATGGGTGGGGGCTCTTTGGGTTTTGCAGGTTCCTGAGCCTCTTTCTGCATGGCCTTGTTGAAGGCATACTGTGAAGAAAAAAGAAAAACAATCACATAATTCATTTAACTAACGGCAGGTCATGAATTAATCTTAAAAGTGCATTGGAAACTTGCAAGGATGGAAATGAAGCCAAAATGACATGTATTCAGTTACCTCGGCCTGAACCTTCCAGAATTCAGCCTCTTTAGCACTGTTCACCTCGCAGTTGATGACCAGCACATCTGGAAGACATCGGATGTTGCGTGTCTGCACCTACAGTAGCACGCAGAAACACTGTCATGATGCAGAATAGGGTGGAAATCAGACTGTCAGATGTACTGTCTGGTAATATGAGCTGCTGATGGGTCGGCATGGGAGCTGTAACTCACTGTGGGTTGATACTTCTCACAGTTTTCACACCACGCCTGAGTGCTCTGCTCCAGACAGATGCTTTTCTTCAAGATCTCAGCAAAGTCGTATTCCTTTACTGTTTTTTCTGAAGAGTCAAAGAGAAATGAATATGTTGTCTTTTATCAGCCCCAGGTTCCCTATACGCCAGTGTCTCAGGGCGAGACAGCTACACAAGACTATCCTTGCCCAGCAGTGTGAAAGAGCACTTTAAACGCACCTTGAGAGTTCTGTTCAGGGTAATGCATGGTGAAGAGCAGCGTGAGGGAGGAGCGGACCGTCTCCTTGCCACAGCGACACAGGCTGCTGTTCTCAACTTCACATCCAAACAGTTTTCCGATGGCGGACTCCCCAGAGGAACCCAGAGAACTGTATAAATGGATCATCGACACAACACAATCTGGGTATCGTTCAAAAATATTCAAATACTGGTACCAATACCGTGACCTCGATACCAGTTCCTTAACAATACTTTTTTACAATATCAATTTTATAAAACAAAAAGAATTTACAACATTGCACGTTCCGGCACAAATCTTTTTATTTATTTTTCAGCTCATACTACGTGAGCCCCGTCTCTGTGTGCAACAAGTTTTTCCTGCGTGTCTCTACGACGTGTAACGCTAAACAGCCAATCACAGACATTATTATTATTAGATCTTGGTAGAGGCATGCTCCTTAGGTATTGAAGTTGGGTATTGAATGATGAGGCATTTTTAGACACTTGATACTTTAGAGGCAATTCGGTCGGTGCCTAAAATCTATTGAATTCGGTACCCAGCCCTAGTGCCCGGAATACTTTCAGACTCTGTCCTGGACGTGTCAGAAGCTTTTTATTCGACTGCTCTGACCTGCTGCTGGCTCCCCTGTAGGCCTGTGGGCCCTCCTGTTCCTGTGTCTCCTGGTGGAGCTGGGTAAGGATGAAGCGGTTCCAGCTCTGGATTAAGCGGCCGAGTCTGGCCTTCCCCGTTTGCTCATCTGAGTCCGCGAGGATCAGACCCAGCGCTGAGGCTTCTGGGATGGTACGAAACGCTCGGAGGAAGTTACTGGCCTTGAGAGGAGGAGATAGAAGAGGTTGGATTGGGAAATCTACATGGGAGACAATGTGCAGTTGCAACACAATGTGGATTAGGGATCAAACTTCTGTTATTCAAAGTAACAATAACAAATATGTACCTGACATGGATCTCCTCGTGACAAATCCAACATGTGGAAGAGGAAGCCGAGCTCACAGGCCAAGCAAAACTCCTTCTGGCACAAATGATTCTGCACTAGACACCGGATTGGCTCCAGGAAATATAATACCTAACGTGCCAACACAGAAACAGCAGAAAAACAACTCTGCATTGGTCAAAAAAAACAACAATCTTTATTTAATATCACTAAAACCCTTCCTTGTTTCTTACCTGGATCATGCAGTTGCAGTAGGCGTTGGGGATGTGAGGTTCCAGGCCAGCAAACAAGGTTCTGTTGTAATGTTTGAAGTCAAAGTCCTCCAGTCCAAGTTTGGAGTATTTAATTGTGACCTGATGCCGCAAAAAGATCAAACAATATTTTTCATTTTTATACAAAGCAACAGTAAAAAAAAAAATATTTTAAGATAAAAAATCTGCTAAAAACCACAATGAAATGCATCGAACCTTTCTGTATTTTTTGGGCACCATGTAGAGGTGTGGCTCTTCATCACGCCCAATTGGTGATTCAGGGACCTGGTTGTAATTATCATAATCAAGCTCCACATCTTTAACTTTGTAAGGAACCTGAAACCAACACAGAAAATAGATATTCGATTGAAATTAGGGCTGTGCAATTAATCAAAATGTAACTGTGATTATGATTTTGGCTCCCAATGATCACAAAAACAGAATAATCGAGAAAAACAATTATTTAGCTCATTACATTTTGCAAGTAAACTCTTATTTTCTCTTGTGTTCTGAATGAAAAAAATAAAGTTTAAATAGGAAAAGTATTAAGGCAAATTTCACAGTTGTGTTTTGTTTTTTTTACTGTTTATTTAACTTTTTCCACTGTTTTTTTAAGTTCAATAATTGCAACATCTTTCCAGAAGTCAACGAGTAATCATGTTAAATTACCATGATTTCAATATTGACTGAAATAATCGTGATTATATTGTTTTTCCATAATCGAGCAGCCCTAATTGAAATCTATGTACAAACGTGACACTGCTAATTAGTTTAATTAGTTTGTTTTCCAAATCTGAATATAGTGGAAATGACACAACACTAAGGCTGTTAACAAAATATGTGTTTTGTTGTTTATGTGTTTAACCATTTCATGTTTTTTGATGGCTTCCACAACAACAAATGGCTGATGTAAAGTAAAGATCGACATTGTATGTTTTCGACATGCCTGGTTCCGTGGCCGGGTACGAGGATTTGCTGCGTAACCAATGAAGCCAACCGTTTTCATTGTGCGCAGGATTTCTGGGTCCACGGGGGGAGCTCGTCTGTTGGAAAGAACAGTGTTTTTAGAGGAAAACCTTTAATAAATGGGAGCAGTTAAAAAATAAACAGGGAACGCTCGCTACTGGCCAAATGCTGTAAGTGATACCCTCAGATGCCAGTTTATTAGGTACACCTAGCTTTAACGTATGCAGTCTAAACAACAGCTACATGTACATCAATAAGGGTAGACTCATATTAGAAAAACCTTGAAGGTAAGATTTATTACAGGATTGTGGTACATAATAAACTGGTAACTGAGTGGGGCTACCTTTGAAGGCTCTCAAAAATGAATAAGCACCATCTGATTGTGCTATTACATATTAACTAATCTCCCTGGCATGGGAAAGTGTTTGTTCTTCAGTGTTTCCCCTGAGCAATGAGAATCCTTTTTTAGACTGAAAATGTGTCACGTTTTATTCAACGAATACTTTTTTTTTACACATTTGCTAAATCGCTTTTATGAAATCTGGACAGCAAAACTAACATAATTTTTTTTAATACAGATTTTATACCAGTTAATCAGTTATATCCAAATGTGATGTGTGGTCCTCAACTTGTTTCAAATGGTTCCATTTGTGACTCACAACATGACAGAGTCAAACACTGACATAACTTCAAGAGAACTATTTAGTCATAGCTGCAGAAAAGAGAAATGAATAAGTTCCACGCCATTTTCATGGTATGTGCAGGGAGATCATACATCCCAGTGTGATGTTGGTTTGATGTTGACATGTAAAAGTTCACCACAAGTTAAAAGAAAAAGCTGGCAATGTTCTTTATTACTGCTGTTGTCGGCAAATCCCACAAAGCGACTAAAACCAACAATGCGTTCATCTGTCTCTCAATACTTTCCAACTTCCCTATCTTGTCTATTGCACCTAGTCCCAAGCCCATTGGTTCCCACAGAACATGTCACTAATATATAGTTTCACTTTTAATAAAGGCTGAATAAGTTCCTAAAACAGTTGGTATTAAAAAACGTATTTGCTGGGAACAATTTGTGGCTGCAGATTTGGTGCACTGGTGATTATTTCCAGCAGGAGGATGGTGTATTTGAGGTCGACTTCAGATTAACTGTAGTGCCCATGAATTATATAAAAATGGGACATTTCAACTAGTGCACAGTGTGGCTTACTGGTGTGTTTTTAAATGTGTGTGGACAATTATGGAGCTCTAAGATGCAGAGGAATAACTTACATAATCTCTGGATACACCGAGAATACATATTAGTGTTGTTGCTTTCATTTAGCGTTTCTAATTACCAGTCATACAAAACCAGCTGAGGTAAAGACAAATACAGTAGTATACTCCTACCTGGGGCTGGGTGTAGCCACTGCAGTGGACCATTCCGACAGCAGCTGCTCTGTGCTGGTCAGTGGCATGGGGATAAGCGAGAGGGGCAGCAGGTCGTGGTTCCAGTCCAGCTGAGGCAGCGTGTCCACAAGGCAAGGCAGAGCAAACTCTGTCTCCCGGGAGTAGTCATTAAATGAAACCTCTGGAGCGTCCGACCACAGGTGCACGCATCCCCCAGAGTCCCCGAAGGCCAAGGCTTGTTTGCTGGACGATACGTCAAAACTCATGAGCACCTGGCCCACAGTGTTGACGTGAAAAATGTCTGCCATATTGGCGAGTCCAGTGGGCTCACAGAACTGGCACTGACCTGGACGAATAAACAGGAGGTGGAACATTACTTCCAAGCTACATTCAAAATTCAAGATTCCTTTTATTGTCATTCAGCAAAACACAGAAATGTAAAGCGTGAACGAAATTACGAGTATCGCTCCTTCTAAAAACGCAGATAAAAACAGCGTAATCAATAGCGCTCTATGAATATATATAAAAAACAGAATAAATAATTTCCAGAAGAATATTTGTCCGTACGACTATGTGACTATGACTATGCACTTGAATAATGCAACTATGAATAAATAGTATTGCAATTAGCATAGTAAAGCACAGTTTAGTGGTGTTATGTGACAGTATTCAGGAAACATTTTCACTCAATTAGCTGAGTTACTAAGGTGGTAACGGTAACTAAATACTGGTACATGTAGCCTGGACAGTTACTGTAGTTACTTAGGTATTAGAGTGTGATGCTAAAATACTAAAATGATGTTATTATAATGTTAAGCATGTGTCACATTTATTGACCAAACTCTCCAAGAGAAATAAGTCTACAAAGACACTGATAACAGAACTGGCATGACGGTAACCCCACTTTGCCTGGCTGATACCTGTCTGGGAGATGATCGCCAGGCGTGACGTGTAGGTCGGAATGAAGCGCAAGAAGAGGGGGTCCACATGCACCTGAAGGGGCGTTACAGCTCGCATCATACGGAGGTCATACACCATGAGGAATCGGTCGCACGCCAACCCATTCATCCCTCGGCTGGAGAACCCGCACGCAGCCAGAAGGTTTCCATGAACGTCGAAGTCTGAGAGGCTGCCAGAGAATGCATCAAACTCATGCTCCGTCTTGAAGCTACGCAAGTCCCGAAGGGTTATCTGTTTTTAAACACAGGGTGAATGCGAGTGCTCTGTAAACCAGAAAAATATTTTTCACAAACTGATTTGATCAAGTCGTCCTTACCTTGCCAGAGGTGTGTCCACAGAAAAAGAAACGACCGGTTTGACGCATTATTGCCACTCCAGGTACCTCAACAGAGAACTGTCAAGTGCGCATGACAAAACAGTAAACAGTCAATCACTTGCTTTTAAGTATGTTATTCTTATATTAAATGGCAAATTATATCATGTTGCCTTGTGATGCATGCATAGATAGTTCTGGATCTTGATAAACTTTATCCCAATCTCTCACCTTTTGAGTTTCTTGAACCGTATTCAAGTCAAATTCAACCGCATAGTTTTGTAATCCACCTATGAGCAAGGTGTTGTTATCGGTCATGAGAAGACTGTGCATATCAGCTCCTTCCTCCATCCTGGAATGCACGCATACATTATCAATAATCATAAACTTGAATCAATGAATTCTGTGAGAGAATACATAAGTTTAAGGCTGCAGTTTGTCTAAAATCAATCTAATCAAAGAACAAGGACATTTGTTCCAGTCAATACTTTGTGACACTTACGGGTAATCAAACATAACAAGGCCCCCACGAGTGTGGCATTTAAGGTTACACTTGGAAAGGAACAGGACGCCTGTTTCCAAACTCTGAATGTGTCTGATGTCATCTGCTGCATGTGCTTGGAAAGAGGAGTGGCGGCCCATTGTAGGTCCGAAGAACGAGGTCACATGACCCTAAAGAGAATAATTGAAGGAATAAGTATTTATGCTTCTTCATTAAGCTATCTTAATTAAGCAGCCGGCATGTTTTAGAAAGTCTATATTCCATTATAATCAATTCATAATCTTACTCTGTGGTTTCCCATCCAGAGCATTTCCTCCTGGAGATCAAAATGTGTTGCTGTGACTGGGATGCCAACTTCTGAAACTGCACTGTGTAGCTCTGAGAACATCCCCTCCATGAGGTGCACAGACTCGGGGCCTGTCACGGCAAGCCCCTCTGGGTCAAGCTCCACACCCTGCAGTAAACTGGGGTTAAGGTGGGGGTCCATGGAGGGCTCCATCCCCGAGTCCAGAGTCCCGTGAAGACTGGGTGGGTACTCACCCATCCCAGCGTCAAGACCGTCAAAGTTCATCATGGGTACAGCTAAATCAACCTGCAGAGGAAAGACACCTTCTGTAAACAATAATACCACCCCTCACTAATAAACTAAAAAAAAAGTTTTTAATAAACCAAACTCTTACTCTTAACTTGTATCGACTCATAAGGTTATCTTTAGGCTAACTTTAATGTTAGCTTTGGCTTGGCTAACAGTAGCCCCAGAAGCTAACGATATAGTGAACTGCTAGAAAAAGGCTTCAAAGCCAAGGTTGCATTCACTACTGAAATGTGTCCAAAAAAAAAAGCTAAGTTAATGTTTCATCACTTAGCTAGCTAGCTACAACAGTTGTGGCTCATTATTGGTCAGCTAGTTGCCGTTAACGGTTAGCTTATTTAGCAAACGTTAGCGTGAGCCAGACAGACAGCACATTTTGTCAGTTGCTATCCAACATATACCCACATTACTGGAGAGTTTGTGTTTCAAAAATAATGAACGATTTGAAATATCAATATAAAGTTTACACCGACCTCCTATTGTGATACGATTTACCGTAGAGGAACCCATGCTCACTGCCTTCACAACAATAACATGCACACACAAAAAATTAAAAATTAAACACTTCCGGAGCAAACAGGGGTGCGTTCAAGACCCGCAGTGTCCCCGCAATAATATTACTCCTCAGCATTTATCTGACAGCTATTAGTAACTGGTTACTTTTTAGTTCAAGATTTATACATAAAACATATGATCAGTTTATAGAATATAAATTGTGATAGATTTACTCCCCAACAGTAGGCTATATCAGGTTGTTAAAATCAACTCAACTCTACATAAATATATCAGTAATATATTTCAATATCTGTGTATGATGAATAGAACTCTGAACGGGGACATTTTACATGAGTACTTTTGAGATTCCAAGTAGCCTACATTTTGCTGTCACTACTTCTGTAGGCATACGTAAGATTTTGAACAGAGTATTTTTACTTTTAATGGAGTACTTTAATACTGTGGTATTGCTACTTTCACTCAGGTAAAATATCTGAGTAGGCTAACACCACAGGCTATTAGTTTGAGATAATTTAATGAATTGCAAATTTGCAGAGCTATGAATCCATAGAATCGACGAGTCGATCAACAGAAAATTAACCGGTAACTACTTTAATAATTGATTCAATCATTGAAGTCATTTTTCATACAAAAATGCCACACACTCTCTTGTTTCAACTTTCTAAAAATGAGAGGATTTGTTTGTTTTTTCTGTTTTATATCATATTATACTAAATATCTTTTGGGGTTTGGACTGTTGATCAGACAAAACAAGACATTTGAAATTGATTGATTTATTAAAAAATAATTGGCAGAATAATCGATAAGTTTAACTACCATTAGTTGCAGCCCTACGAATTTGTTTTGAGAGTTTGCATCATAGAAGCACTAAATAAACTGAAATGATAAAGGCTTTACGTAGGGTCCCTTTGTCAAATTCTTGTTTTAAAAGAATGGGACTGGGATGAAAGGGTGGTTAAAATGGGCCCACGGCATAAGTTTGCCCTAGGACCCCCTACTGAATGATTCCAGCCCTGGTCTAAACAGTACAAAATATTACCTTTAGTATAACTATCGTCCATGTACTAAAAGTCCACAAATTGAGCAGCAAATGTATTGTTTTCTGTACATTTAAATTGGTAGTAGGCTATCAGTACTCTTTCCACATTTACCAATGTTTGAAATTAATGAATAAATAAATCAATGACAAAAAAGTCTGCTTTGTTTGATCATGGTTTGGTGCGCTAAGTGAGTCAATTGCATTATATCTATATCACCCATGGATGTATTAAGAGAATGATATTACTAGTAAAACCATAAATGGGAAAGATTAGGGAAGCACAAAAATATTGCATGCCTTCCCTTATCATTTCCTTTCCTTAAAAAAAAAAATTCAGTTGAAAGGCAAAGGTTTTTCTCTGGTAGAGCAGAGGGGCAGATCACAGACACAGATGGAAAGTTTGTCCAATCAGTGAGGAGAATTCATTCATTTTCACACTGTAATGTAAAGGTTAATCTCACTTCCTCGACATAGCCATAGATGTGAAACTTGATTAGGATACATTTAGGTTAATTGGTGTGTCACACTTACCAGTATTGTCTATCACACACACAAAGTTGTATTAAATTATAAGTGTAAATCATTTCTGATATTAATATTGAGTATTTGGCATTAAAGTAACCCCATATTGATGACTGGAGATCTGGAAATACATGAAATATGAAAAACAGAGGGATATTTAATTTAATATTAGAATTGAAAAAAAACAAAAACCTTGTTCATACTTGCATACACTTGTAAGTTTACCTTGCCTTTTTCAGTGGTGGAAAGTAACTAAGTACATCTACTCAAGTACTGTACTTAAGTACAGTTTTGATATACCTGTAGTTGTCTTGAGTATATCCATTTTATGCTACTTTATAGACTACTTCTACAACTTAGGCCTATAGTTACTTTTTACATATAAAAACATGATACACTTACATGCAGTACTACTAATCTACCCAGTAGTATACGAAGTATCTCAAATTATTTAAATGCTCTTGTTTCGTTAGTGATGAAAACTGAATAATATTCTATAACACTGTGAAGCAATGCTGCATACTGAGTAACTGTTACTACGCATGTTTTGATAATACAGGACTTTCACGTGTAATAAAGTAATTTTTGCAGTATTCCCATCTCTTATTTCTTATTTATTTTAGTAAGTAAATCTGGGTCTACTTCTTCCGCCACTGGTTTTTTTTCTTCCCTTTTTGTGTCAATGACAATTACATAATATAATGTAATTATTCTGACCTCATATTGCTCAGTTTTCCTGATTGTGCGTTACGTCATTATTGATTTGCACTCAACATTAACTCACCTGAGGGATGGGGGAAAGCCCTGTGAAGTCATAGTGTGCCACTTAAAAGTAGCGGAGGCTCAACACAACACTCACATCACTCACAGCAGGAGACACCGACCGGACACAGCTCACTAAGAAAAAAGAGACACACACAAATGGATTCTTGTTTCGCGACTCTTGCTCTCCTCTCGCTTCTCGCGGCTGCGTCCTGCGCTCCAGCCGTGCACTCTCTGCAAGATGCATGTGCGGATGTGCGGAGCAGCTCTCTGGAACTCAATCACATTGCCCAAACTGTATCAATAGAGGTAAGTGTTTTTATTTTATTATTTTTGCAAAATACACTCAAAATATTGGAAATAACATTTCCATACAGCCTCCGGAATATGTTTTGTTCACTCAAATTATGTTATGTATGCTTTTTTTTTTTTTAACAAATATATTTTCATGTTGAAGCATGTCTTTTATCTAACTAAGAGTCTGTTATCTTAGTATGAGAGTATGTTATATTAGCGATTAGCAATTAGCTATTTTATTGTCAATTTTTAAATGAAGAAGTGCTGACTGGGCAGATTTTTCTCACTTGAAACTATCATTAGTGTTAAATTGGCTCCACTTATTTAGGTATATTGACTTTAAATTAGCAGAATATACCAGCATGCATTGCTTGATATCTTTATTGTTTTTTTTTTTATATAATGCAACATTGTTACTGAGCATGTTTGTCTCAAATCTATCTGTAAAGGCAAGAAATGGATCCAAGCATGAGACAAATTTCGACACTGCTCTTGTTTGGATGGAGGCCAAAGACATGTGTGACCCCGAGAGCCTCAAACAGCAGTCTACGGTAAGCAACAAAACCAACAATACATGAAATAAATATCACATGAATGTCAGTATATGCAATCATATCAGTGACAGCAAGCAAAAAAAAAAACCCAATGAATTACTGATTGTGATGTGACGTCTTTCTCTTCCTCCTCAGACATGTCTTGGGAAGATACTCGATGTCCTGATGAGATACAACTCTGCAGTGGAGAGGGTTGCTGGATTTCAAAGCTGCTCAGAGTTTGTCAGCAAAATGAAGCCGGCGATGCACAAACTGCACAAAGACATGAGAAAGTGTGTGATGTCAAAGCCAGGGATGGATGACCAGAAGGTAAGCTCGGTCGCCTGAAATTAAATGTAAAAAAAAAAGAAAAAAAAAAAGACAGGTTTATCAGAAGTCTGTGCGGCATTTATCAGATCAAAATTGGTAACAAAGTTGTTTTTTTCTGGTTATATAGGAGTCCCACATCAGTAAAGAAGATACTCAGCCCATTGCTCAGTGGCAGGAGGCTCTGCTGTGCCACTACACCATGGACAGGCTCTACTCCTTCTCCATCCTCACCGCTCGAGTCTTTGCTGTTGGTGATCCGGCTCATCACACAGGCTCCGCTCATAAGTGCATGTAGAGCATTAAATGTTCGCTGATATGCAGCTGTGAATTGTACAAGCACCCCTTCTGTGATCACATTGATCAAAGTTTCCAGTACAGCCTTCAGTCGCTGATAATAGTGTTTCCACTCTTGTTTCTGCCATGTATACATGGCATGTATTTCCAATGGAATTATTATCTAACATATTTATTCTAATCATATTTATTGCATTTATTTATTGATATTTGTTGAAACCAGTTATGTCCTTTTTATGCAGAATAAAGACAATATTCATAACCAACAATATGACTTTCTTCATCGTGTGTGTTCATAAATTATGTCATTATGCTGATTATTCCTTGAATTTCAAGCATCGTGATGAGCAATTCCTCACTCAGGTGAGTTAGGAAGTTACCAGCACTTTTCTGTGAATGAATTTACAAAACATGCTGAGACAAGGAGGAAGCTGTGCTTTCCTTAAACACTCCTGCAGCTCTTTTGAGATCTACAACTTCCTGCATACTTCCTCCCAGTCAGTGTCTCTATTATAATGCTCACTTCTTTTCACTCACACACTCTGATGATGCAATGTTAGTGTGTTGGTAGTACATTTCAATACAAAAAAGGAAGGTGTGACGTCAAGGAAGAGGAAGTAGTAGTGAGCTAAAGGTACCGGATTGCTCAACACGGAAGTTTGTTCCCCAAGTGACTTAATATCCAGAATTTATTCAACCTCTCATCCTGTCTTTGAGGGTAGAAACTCCCAACTTTGCTGTTTACATGATGGAGTGTCTGCATATCTGCCATGGCCCAAATTATTTATTTAGCACCTGTCTAAAAAGAGACTTTCCAAAGTGCTTCCCGAGAAAGGTGAGATCATCATGATATGGTCAAATAAGGTGCGCAAACAAAAGGAAATAAATGCATGCATAAAATAACACAATAACAATATTAAAGTAAGCATATAACAAGATGCACTAGCGGTTCTGTGAAGCTGCAGTGCTCATTATAAAGAAAAGCAAACTGTTGAGGTCCTCTATTTGTTTTTGATAAATGTAGTTTAGTAATGGACCAGAGGGTATTGTCAGAATTAAGATCTTTAGGTAACCTATGTGAAAAAGGTTTATTATGCTGTGAGCATGAAAAGCTTGAGAAGCTACAAGTCAGGTTATTCCCTTCAATGAACAGTTCATTGAAGGGAAAAACCTGACTTGTAGCAATTCAACTGCAATATTGTGCTTACAGTATTAGTTACTGACACTCATCTCTTCAAGCTGAAAGAAATCATGATAAACAATTCCTCTCTCAGAAGAGTTAATAAGTTACCTGTACATCCAGACTAGGGCTGGGCAATATATCAATAATATATAGATATCGTCATATTAGACTAGATATCGTCTTAGATTTTGGATATCGTAATATGGCATAATTGTTGTCTTTTCCTACTTTTAAAGGCTGCATTACAGTAAAGTGATGTACTTTTCTGAACCTACCAGACTGCTCTAGCTGCAACCTTGTTATTATATCCACATTACTGATGATTATTTATCTAAAATCTCATTGTGAAAATATTTTGTCAAAGCACCAATTGTCAACCCTACAATATCTTCAAAATATCCTATTCGAGGTACTAGGTCAAGAATATCGTGATATATTAACGTATACGTAAACGTATGAAAATCATTTTTACATGTTCAAGTTTCAGGGTAGCTGTCAGTTATCTGATGCTTAATAGAAGTTGGGAGATGTAACACAAAATCCCCCTAAATATAATGAAAAATAAACAACAAAATGGCTTAGACATAAGAAAAGTAATGTTTCAGAATCACTAAGGTCTATCCTGGCCTCAAATCAATTGAGATTATGTGACATGAATTGAAGAAAGCCATTCGTGAAAGACATTCCTGAAATATCAATATAATTAACAGTTTTGTATGGTGAAATGGTCTAAAATTCCTTGTGGCCAATGTGGAGATGTGATTAACACATGCAAGACAGGTCACTACTGTAAAATTTCACTAGTTACTAAAATCAAGGGTTCACTTTCTTTTTCCAACCTGACTTTTTACATGTTTAAGCAAATAGTTAAAAAAAATACACCAAAACATGCAATTGCTATGTTACTATTTTAGGAAGATGCATATCCATTATTGTGACTTTGAGTTATATCAGACCACATTTTATGACTAAATTATGCAAAAATGCAAGGAAATCCACTTACTATTACTGACACTTTATTTCTCATAATCACTTCGACTTGAATGTATTACAATATGAAAAGATACTGGTTGTAAGTTGTGTACAGTTTAGACATCGTCAGTGTTTTTTTACTTGACTCAGCAACCGTAAGTTCCTCAGGACGTCCCGCACATGTATGTGTCATTTGTGATGTCACTTCCTTATTTAGTTTCTCTACACAATCCGCTTATGCTACCAGGAAGCAATCCACTGAGTAACAGCTGGTAACGGACTGTGTTTGTTTTTGTTGTGAGCTCCACAACGATGACGTACTTGAGCAAGATTTTGCACCAGGCTCTTTCTTTATATTGACTACGAACTAGGATTTTCACTAGTGCACAAACATGACATTTAATCTAAGGGGTGGGTGTTAATACATTTTAGTATACAGTAAAAGTTGGGTTACTGGTTTAACAGGCTTGGTTTATCAATTTGATCTTGATTTGTCAGGTACTTATTTCGCTGGATAAGCCAACAACAACAACAAACATTCCCATCTGGTTACTTCCTCAATTAAGTTCTCAAGAAAAAGAGAGATGGGGGATGACACACAGCAAAGGGCAGCAGGTTGGATTCGAACCTGCGCCGCTGCAAAGGACTCAGCCTACATAGGGCGCACGCTCAGAGGCGTGAGCTAGAGGCCGCCCCTCAGTCAAGTAATTTAATATATTAAAATAAAAGTGAAATTTGAGCATCATTGGACAAATTAATGTCACATTTCCTACTAGTCCTTTTGCATGTACAGTTATCCTGATGATATTTATCTATGTGTAAAAAAAACATGGTATCAATCATTATAGGCTGTGAGGTCACAAGCAGTAATGGAAGTATTCAAATAGAGTTAAGTAAACAAAAAAATGCCAAGTCTTGCATTTAAAATTGCACTTATGTAAATGTGCAGAAGTAATATCAGCTAAATGTATTAAAAGTATCAAAAGTAGAAGTACTCATTGTGCAGAATGCTCCTAATTGTATATAATTAGACACTGTATGT
This sequence comes from Sander lucioperca, assembly GCF_008315115.2. NCBI lineage: Eukaryota > Metazoa > Chordata > Actinopteri > Perciformes > Percidae > Sander > Sander lucioperca. The sequence goes on from NC_050184.1 coordinate 32,330,699, forward strand.
TATATTATTTTTTACTGATTATTACCGTATTAATGTGTAAGCGCAACCTTTACATATTGTAGGCGGCCGATGGGAGGCTCATTTTAACTACTACTGTTTTGCATATAAAATCTGAATCTGCAAAGGAGTATGCAGTAGAGGAGAGGCATGGCCAATATAAGCTATTAGGGGCCCTAAGGGAAAAACATGCTCTTAACCCACTGCTTACTGTCCCTAAGTGCAATGTGTATGTTGTCTCTGAGGTCCCATTGGGTCCAGTGTAGTCTGGATCGACGAAAGTTCATTTACCAGATAATCACCGGATCGTCCGCCGGATGTCCCTCACCTTACAAAACTCTGTTGGTTTGGGAAACATCGACAAACTTCAACTAGCAAGCGATTCGCTGAAAATGGCAAGTTGGATCGTGCAACAAGGCAGGCCTGCTTGGTTCTTTCTGGGAATGATTGCAAAGATTTACAAATAATATGTTTATGGCATTTACTCTCTAACTGGGACTTTTCTGGGACTGATTGGTGGGAGTTCCTTCCCAAAACCAATTTGTAGATACATCACCGCTGCATCCGGAGCTTAGCGTCGCCCAAGACGATTGTGATTGGTTAAAGAAATGCAAACAACCCAGGCCGTTTTTTTCTCCTATCCAGGAGGGTATGTGTGGAGGGGCCAGACCTTACACCGAAGCACTGTGGAGATAGGTCTGGCAAGCGAGATGAAGTCCAGTGCAACCAGCCCTCCTATGGAAAGATTCTTAATTTGGGTTAGTTTGCGGTAGTTTCATTGGACAAAACTAGATTTTGACACAGGTAACAAAGCTAGCAAAGTGAGCCAATGGTGCAAGATTTGCCTTAATTTATATCATATTTTAGTGGTGCAAAAATAATGTATTAAGTGGCATAAAATGGAAATACTCAAGTAAAACATGAGTTCCCAGCCATTCTGTTGCAAATGATTCCTACTGATGACGTAAGTCTTTAAAAAGGGATCACATATATTATATAGTTTCATTTTTAAGAAAAGTGCTCAGTTATTTCCTAAAACACTTGGGCACTGTTTAGCAAATGATCTAAAGCTGGAGTAAAACGACCAAGACTATTTTCACATGTGGATTTGGTGCTTTTTTTCTGCCCATGTTGAGATAACATGTCACCCAGTGTAGTCTCGCATTGCCAGACCTTCCTCCACAATGCTGCGTAGGAGGGTCTGGCTAGTCCACCCAGCATTCCTGGATAGGAGAAAAACGTGCTCTGGTTTATTGGCATTGCTTTAAACCAATCACAATCGTCTTGGGCGAAGCTAACTTCGCACGGAGCAACGGTGCTCTGCAAAATAGCCTTGGGAAGGAACTTATTTGGGTGGAACATGTGTATGTTCAAAGGTTGTTTTAGTCGTGCAACAACAGAAAACTCAGACTGGACAGATAGTCTAGCTAGCTGTCTGGATTTACCCTGCAGAGATCTGAGGAGCAGTTAACCATAGTCCTCATAAATCCACCGAAGATTAAAATTACAACACAAAGAAAGCGGAAGGTAACGGACATCCGGCCTAAAAAGAGGGACATTCGGCAGAATTTCCGGCAGCACCTGAACAATCCTGGAAATGAAACGTTGTCGATGTAGACTAAACCCAGTGCAACATGACAACAATGGAGCTCTGTGGCACAGTGGGAATATCAGGCTTTGACAATACTTGTTATTAGGATATATGAAAACAAAAACTACAGAATGTCACCAGAAGTGTCCATTAAGTACTTTCCACCACTGGTGTCAAACCACTTTTGTACCAACTACTATATGCAATTCAGTTTGCTAACCTCTGGGCAGTTTTTTGTGGTACTTTTAAAAAATATATTAAATGGTGTCATTTATAAAGGTTTAAAGTTCCTTTTCAGTAAATTTGTAACACATAATTTTGTTGTTATTTGTTTTTTTTAGGTTTTGTTTATTTAAACTGTAAATGTGTAAAAAATACTGTGAAAATAATCATCTACAAGTACAAGTCGTGCATTCAAAACCTTACTTAAGTAAAAGTATGTCGCTTAAGTAAAATGCACCTGAAGTATTAAAATTGTGCAGAAAATTGGGTCTATGTCAGTGTTTTACTATTATGATTTGTTTTGATTACTGCTGCATTCATGTGTATGTTGCATTTATTCTGTCCATGTTTAAGTGCTAATTTTAACTAATTTATAGACAGCAGTGGGTAGTTTAATCTATAGCAATGCATAATATTCTATAAACTCATCATATGTTTGTAGCTTTTGCTGTCCTGTGAGAACCACATATCTCTAAAAACGTATTTAGCTTAAGAAGTATAGAAGAAATCTCTCATCCCATCAAGGAACACTTCATCCTTCAGTTTATCAGAAAAATACAAAATCACCAAATTTGGAGATACGTGGTTTTCACTAGACAGGAAAGGTTTTAAAATTGATAATCTGAAAAATAACTCATCCCTATATGTATCCTGCTGTTGTGCTGATATTAAGTAGTTAGCTACATGGGGAAGTAACAGCGCTATAAAACTATTGCTCACATTTTCTGGGAGATCCAGGGAATTTCTTGGAGGTCAATTATTCTTTGCTAAAACGTATGCAGTCCTCCCGCCCCTCCCCCCCTCACCTGCCGATGCTGAGTACAGGAGGACACCGGCTGGAGTTTTGACAGATGTCCGCTGCTACAGAGAAACCAGCCCAAAACTAACGAAGGCGGGGTTAAAGAAAAAAAACAACAAGGAATTTCCTGGTGAGCTACGACAACACAGGAAGGTAAAGTTGGCTCCGTTGAAATGTAAAGTTTAAAACCTAGAATTGCCCCTGTGGGCGAGGCTAATGTATCACTATTTAACATGACCATTTACCCTTTCAGTATTGACTTGTAGTCCGCAGCCGTTACATCCTGAATAACGTAACTTTTGAACTGACGTTAGCATGTCGACCTGTAGCTAGATAGCAGCTCAACTGGTAACGTTAGCTAGCATACGAACGTTATGTCATCTTACGTCAACTGTTAAACTGAAAGTTAAACAATCTGGGCTTTGGGTGAACTGGTTACTGTTATGTTCTCGTGTCATATTCAAGAATTAAACGTTATTGCTGCTTCATTGTCGTTTTCAGCGCTGGTTAACGTTAGTGTCTGGATGTTGTGGCTAGATGTAGCTGAGTGATGTAGACGTGGTGGGGTGGGGGGAGCGCATGTTTAGACACTTAGAACAATTCAGTCGGGCGGAGTCTTTTCCCAGAGTTAATATAACGCCAAAGATGCAATATTTTTTTATTCCGATTAATCGTGTAACGTTACACCATTAAACAGTGAAACATGTATCATACAAACACCATAATATTAAATGTACAGTAATATAAAGTAAGCACATTTTCACATTTGAAAAGCTGAACAAGTAAATGTTTGACCAATTAAATGAATTTAGAAATTGTTCAGTTTTCTGTTGATCGACTTATGGATCGACTGAAATTCAGTGAAAACTAGTTCAATAAACATAAACTCAATCAAATGTACAAACGTTTATTTAAGTGTCTAATTGTGATGGGCGTTTCTGACTCTTTCCTGACAGCCCAAGCAATAAATCTATTTGAGATAATAATCGGTGGATAATTCGATAATAATTAGTTGCAGCATTGTCTGGTTTCCCCTTCTCCAACGTGATAAATTGCTGCTTTTCCTTGTTTTATGTCATTGTAAAAATTGAATATCTTTGATTGACTACTGCTTGAACAAAGCAAGAACTTTAAAGAAGAACAATCATCACATCAATCAAATCAAAAGTGTAAGTTGCAGCTCTTGTTGTTGCCTTTTGATGAATGTGACAGTTAGCTTCTAAGGAGTTAGTGCATAGACTTTACTTCTAAACACTGAAAAGTACAAACATGAAATTAAGTTGCAGTGTGATGATTGTGTGCTTGCTAATCGAGTTTGAGAAGTTGGATATTAGGAGCAGGGGCATAGCACAAAATTGTGGACCCTTAACATTAGCATTCTGAATGGGCCTCTCCCCACATCCATGGCTACATAGCTCTTTATTTTAGTATCTTTGTGGGTCCTTCTCACATTAACGATACCCGGCCCTATCTGTGGGTGCCTCTTGAAACAACAGACTCTTGTTTTCAGCATCCTGAACCCTTGCATTTTGTCTCTCTCTGTATTGAAGATGAATGTGGGCGTAGCTCACAGTGAGGTGAACCCCAACACTAGGGTGATGAACAGCAGAGGAATATGGCTCACCTACCTGCTGCTGACCGTCGTGTTGCACATCGTCCTGCTCAGCATTCCTTTCTTCACTGTGCCGCTCGTCTGGACTCTTACAAACGTCCTCCACAACCTGGTCAGTTAAATATAGAGATATATAGCAACGATAAAGCATTCATTACATATCTAAAATATATTTATTTTTAGGGATGGGCAATACGATATTTACCATGCCATACAGTATGTTATTTACCCTATATAGCAGGTGTCTTCAACGTTTTTTAGGCCAAGGACCACCCCACCCCACACACCACACACACACACACACACACACACACACACACACACACACACACACACATTAACTCTGAGGACCCCCTGTTGAATACCTCTGCTATATAGTATCTCTGGGTGTGTTAAACCATCATGGGCAATGTTAAAAATCAGTGAGTAGGACCGCCATATGTTAAAGGAATAGTTCAACATTTTTGCTAACCAAACCAAACCCAGCTTCATTTTTAATGAACAGTTATGAGAGCGGATATTGATCCTCTCAACTTCTCAATTGATATTCTCAGCAAGAAAGCATAGTTCCCAAAATGTCAAACTATTTCTTAAATGTTAGATTTTTATGTGATTTATGCATTAATGTAATTTGTCAATTCACTGGATTTGCCAAAAAACAAACATACATTGATGTCTTGTTTGATTCTCCAGAAAATCTTCTATGACATGATATATCATTATTTATATCTTGATATAAAGATTACATATACTGTAGAAGATAATTGTATCGCTCTCCCACCATTTATTTTTACCCAAAATGTCTAAAATCTCCACCAGTATGCCAGTCCTGTTTAACCTAAAGAAGTGGCTAAGTACCTTTCACTTTGTTACACTTACTTCACTATGAAACCACTTAATCATCAACAGTTTAAAATAATTGGAATTGCAACATCTGCATCTATAAATTATTAAATATGTGGCAAGCCTGCACGTATATGAGGCATCTTTTCAGTTGTTGAAAATGACAGTTTGGGTAAATATCCTCCTCGAGACAGCTAATGATTTAATTGTACTCCTGAACTTCTGAGCATTACAGTACTTGGAGGGAAAGCCATCTTTCTTTGTGGCTGATAGTAGTTTTGCGTCTTGTCTCTGCAGGTGATGTACCTGTTTCTACACACAGTGAAGGGCACTCCCTTTGAGACACCAGACCAAGGCAAAGCTCGTCTGCTCACACACTGGGAACAGATGGACTACGGCGTCCAGTTCACATCTTCACGCAAATTCCTCACTATCTCACCAATTGTTCTGTAAGTATGTTTGAAAAGTCCATTGCAGAGCTGGACATTTGGTTTGCAGTTTCTCTTTCAATATGATGGCTAAATCAGCATGTCTTTAAATATGTTTTTGACCAAGTTCTTCAGGCTGCTGGGCTTTCCATTCTCACGCGACTCATTTATTATGATAACAATTAATTAAGCTAATGTTAGCGTCACGACTTGGTTGAAAATGTTGTCTCTGGCTGACTATTTAATGCTTCCAGATGACTCATTTTAAAACAAGAATCAAAGGGTTCTTAAACATGCGCTTGATGGTAGGGCTGCATGATAGGAAAGTATCTAATTGCGATTATTTTGACTGATACTGCGATATGATTCATGATACTGGAGGGAATGGCCATTTTTTTATCATTATTCTCATTTTCACTGAAAAGTATTCAAATTAAAATGAATATATAGTGTGATTTTTGCGAGGATCTGTACCAAACAAAGACATTTTTTTCTCTAGTCTGTAGGATAGGATTTGTAGGCCGGGACGTCTCTGCAACACCACAGTACTTAATTCAGAATGTTTTGACACATATTTTGCCTTTAGCAAATATTGTTTTGCCATTAAACTTGGTACAGACATTCATGTATCCCTACAGGATGAACTGTATTAGTTTTGGTGATCCTGTAACTTTTTTTTTTTTCTATCACCAGCATCAGGTCAAATTTTTGATTCCTTCAATATTTAGATAAACCTCAAGAGGGCTTTTCACACTGCACTTATCCCCAGGCGGGGTTATCCCATAGTGACAAAATCTACAGTCTAAATGTTCTATCCCACACGTGTTCTATCAGACATTTAACCCACGGCTAGTGGTAGTGCAGTGTGAATCGTATAGCCCTGGGCTTACTTCATCATGCAGGCCAAAAGCACTGCAGAATAAAATATCAACCTGTGAGGTGTCATGGAGCGTATTTTTTTAACTTTCTGATTACAGATTATGAAACTCATCGTTTGTCATGTACATTGACACTATTCTTCTCTCTCTGCAGGTATATTCTTGCCAGTTTCTACACAAAATACGATCCCACGCATTTCCTAATCAACACAAGCTCCCTCCTTAGTGTCCTCCTCCCAAAGTTGCCTCAATTTCACGGAGTACGGATATTTGGGATCAACAAATACTGACAGATCTGACTGAACTTTGGATTTTAACCACCAAACACTGGACTTCTAGTTTTCTGTTTCTGCTGAACTATTTTATGTCTAGAGGTTGAGGAGAAGAGAACCACTTGGATTTGTCTTAACTGTACAGACTGTGTGAAGTAATATATGAAAGTTGCAGTTTGTGCTGCCTCTTGCAGCATGCATGAAAAAATAGTAAATGCACTGCTGCTGCTTTATGAAAGGCATTTTTTTTTTCTTTACTGACATTGCTTTGGTAAGTTAGTCAAAAGGCCAGACACTTTGGCTTCAAGAAAGAGCAAATTTTGAAGTGCACTGCTTTCGAATGTGACTTTATTCATTTCTTGTCTGTCTCAGATGATTTCTGTCGCAAACTGCACTGGCTGCACGTCTGTAAAACTGTCTGGCTGTTGCCATAAATGTGAATGAATTCATTGCGACAGTGTGGTTCCTGTTCCGAATGAAGCTTGCAAGTTTCCGTTTTCCTTCATGCTTTTTTTCTTGATTTACTATGAAGGATTTACCTGCAGCATGCATTTACACGCCTACAATAAACACTGCAGTCTTGCTGTCGGACACATCATTTACTGTTTTCTTAAAAATCTGTATGTCTTTTCCCACTTATAAAATGAGCAGTGAGAGCTACACGGTGTGCACGCGTGGTCGTCTTATCTCTATTCCACATGGTTGAGTAGAAAAACTGCAAATTCCTTTTGTGTGTAGGTTTGTAAGTATCAATTGATCGACTGTGGGCCAGTTTGTAAGCTGTGGGGAAGTACAGACACTTTACATGAAGCCACCATGAGGGGGCTGTCACAGTGTGTGCAATATGCTCATATATCAAAGGGATCCCCCCCTTCCCCCAATGTGGTCATGTTTGTATTGCACTGAGGTTTCTCATTGGTGATGCGTTGTTTTGGGGAAGTAAGTCATAGGAAATGCAACACCATGTGAATTTGATTACTGTTGTGTATGCCTACCTGATCCTGGGAAACACATGCAAATAATGCCCACTGTATCAGCTGTAATATACATGTAATAATTTGCAACAGTAGATGGGGTGTTTCCTGCCTTCAAATGCTGTGAGGACATTCAGAGAAGCCAGTAGTGGCATGCAGAGGGCAGTTGGGCTAAATTTCATCAGATATGGCTAGAGAGAGAGAGAGGATGAATACAATGTTTTTTTCCTGCAATATATACAAAAAACTACCTGATGTAGGATAACGCTATCTCGGTTAAACAGCTAATTTTGGTTATCTACTGCAGATATGCTGTTTATTGTATATGCAGTTCAAGTGTATGTCAGTCATCACTTTGCTTTGATTTTAACATTATGAAACTGTTACATGGAAAGATATATCAAAGGAGATGTCAGAGGTAAAGTGCAGATATAAGAAAGGTCAGAAATTTCTACTTGGATGCAGATGGTGAACTTCTTAGAAAATAGGGTTTAAAGTTAAATGCCGTTTCATTTTGGAATCTAGATAACTGAAAGGCAAACAACAGATGTCATTCATATGGCTGGATTTGAAATGATTCATTTTTCAAACCCACAGATTCAAACTGTTTGGTGTGTCACTTCTAATCAAATGCAGCATCTGCAAGTGCAGTGTTTAATACAGGTCAGCCTTCTGTAAAATGGAAATTCCAAAGATGCATGTCTATCTTCCGCCCACTGGTCATTAAATTAATAAGCTCTCTGTAAGGGTATCTACTATCTAGACTAGTTGATCAGATTATAAGACATTGATCCAAAACAATGTTGACCATTGATTAAGTCAATTAAACAAATGAGCCCCAGCTTCTAAAATGCAGGGATGATCTGTTTTGTACCATTGTACATTAAATAGTTGAAGACGTTGAGCTGTTTTTGTACATGGATGGTCCAATGTCCCGTTTTTTGACATTGTTTGGACAAAAACTATTTGAAGTGGGACAAATCCATATGGAAAATCCATTAAAAAAATCTTATAGTGGAAAAGTAATATTCAGATCTTTTACTAAAGTTAAAATAGAGTACCTCAAGGTAAAATTACAAAAGTACTAGCAGGAAATGTACTTAAAGTATCAAAAGTAAAAGTAGTCATTGTGTAGCAGAATGGTCCTTGTCAGTGTTTTTTTTTTTTTGATTAATATAAAGTAGATATATCATTATATCAAGCATCATATTTTATAAATTGATCATATATTTTGTACGTAAAACCATAATCTGCAAAGTAACTACAGCTGTCAGATAAATGTAATGGAGTAAAAAGTGCAATATTTCCCTCTAAAATGGAGTAGAAGTAGAAAATGAAGCATAAAATGGAAATACTCAAGTAAAGTTACTTTCCACCACTGAAGAAATTGTATTTGCACCCACTATGAAAAATATAACCTCAGCTTTTTGGCTTCAAATGCATTACATCATTAACCAAAGCCATAACATCTTGCCACCTTTTAGTCCTAATAATATTTTACAATGATGCTAATGCATAAACATCAGAGCTCAAATATGTTTTTTTATTCAAAATACTTTGGGGACATTTCTCTGATGCATGTCCATTAAAATGAAAACAGTGACATACAAACTTGACCAAGCTTTTCCTCCCTCAGCAGAAAGCTAGAATAATAATGACTGCCTCATCATACTGCTGTTCAGAGAGGTGAGAACGTTTAACACATGGTGTAGGATACATGCAATCTGGATGGCCTCATTACAGTTTGCTGGAGTGAGCCCATTTAGAGGCTAACGGTGTGAACACTAGGTTTTGAAAACTAAAATTGTAAAAACCTTTTTCTAAGCTTAAGACAACACAAACTACCATCACACAGTAAAAAGTTCAATTGCTTTGACCTCCAAAAAAAAAACAAAAGGTCCCGATCACTGATTACCGTATTTGTAACCTCAAATTTTAACAGAAGCCTTTGTTCCCTTAAAAAAAAAGTTCTGGCTTTAGTGCAAATTCATGGAAACTACATTACTTTGCCGCATTGTTCTGCCTGTTGACGGTCAGTGATTTTTTTGTGTGTGGTGCCTCTTGTGACTGAAATCCCAATCCAGTAATCACTTAGAAGTCAGTCGGGACGTTAGCACAGAAGCCACGGAGAGCCGTTCTCCGGCCACCTTTCTGAAAGGCAATAATATAATTGTCTCTATTTTCATATGTCTTTTAACATCAGTGGTGTCTCACTCGGGTTTCATCATAGGCTTAATGTCGTCGTCTTCTTCGTCGTCGTCGTCTGTGTCAAAAAAATCATCCTCAAAAAAAGATCCCCCAAAGCCGTATTCCTGCGCGTGGACAGACACCTCATTTGACATCAAGTGAGGAGACCCTTCAATGAAATCAGCAAACCTGTGGGTTAAAGTGACAACATCAGCAACATTATCAGTGTTACACTGTATATAAACCATGTAAAAGGTATTTAAATACCTATATACTAACACATACACTTATATTCACAACTTAAAGGCGACATTTGGCCACACTGCAGTGAAAGACGTTATTTTGGATAGATTCATATTCATATACCTCAAATCTTAAATGTGCAGACACAGCTTGCAAGAGATAGTTAATCAATCACTGTTAAAAATAAAAACAACAAATATTACCTCCTTATTAACCACTCAAAAAAGGTAAAATCCCAATTTCAATCAGTATCGATATAAATTGATTAAGCCATTCTTAACCAATGCATCATATATCATTAGTTTTCAGTAACAGATTAACCCTTAAAAGGTAACTACAGTACACTAGTCTACAAACATACTGATGCTACCAGAAATTCAAATGTGGGATCAACAGGATGATAGTGAGATAATTATTAGAAATTATTCCTATAATAATTCGCAATGTACAAACGTGCAAAATTACAAGAGTAATATATATATATATATATATATATATATATATATATATATATATATATATATATCTCATCACTCGTGCAGTCTTTTGGTTTCAGAAGTCACATTCAATGGAGATAGGGGGGAATTATTGGGATTTCAATTGATTGTAGCATAAATACACCTGTACTGTTTCCAGAAGGTCCAACGTTTGGTGAATCAGTATTTTGGCATAACCTCCACCCTCTCATCTCTTTCTCAGTTGATGATTGTAAAAAAAAACAAAACATGAAATCTACTTGACTCCATGTGGTAAGATGATACAACATTCAAACTTCCAAGGTAAAACATTATTAGCTAAGCCTAAATGTAAGTTAACGTGTATATTAAGAGTCTCAGGACTGAGCTTTAATCATACCTTAAAAGATGTCATGTGTTTTAACAAATGATATGCTAAGGAACAGAATATCACGATAGGCACCTTTTCGGGGACTGAAGCCTAGACACCGTCTTCCATGGCCTGAACTCTGGGCTGTTGCAGTGCTTCCTCAGCTCCTCCAGAGCACGCAAAGTCTCTTCCTCTCCCTGCTTCTGAAACTCCTCCTCAGTCAACAGGCGACGTGGCTCCGGCTTCCAGTGAATGTACCTTCTGATTTTCCTGTACAACACAGCAAAAGCTTAATAAGAAAAATCCAAATTCTAAAAAAATAATATATGACTACTGGTTCTAAATGGAAAATGGAATATAACATAGGCAGTTATATATATATATATATATCACTGCTTTAAGCTTCAGTAGTTCAAGCAACTTACTCACCGTTATATACTATGTTACATTGCTACACTATACTTATGCTCTTGTTATATTGCTGCACTATACTATACTATATATGTTATATTGTTGTACTATACTATATATTAGGGCTGCACAATATATTGTTTTTTTAACGTCATCGCAATATCAACTGGTCGAATATACATATCGCAAAAGGCTACGACATTTCGCGAACAGAGATTTTTTTAGTTAGTTGAAAGAAAATATCAGCAGAAACTGCACTTTAAAAACTGTCACTTTTTTAGTGGTGTCTTTTATACTTAATTAAATGTTCAATTTGTTCAATAAAAATGTTAGCAATGATTTCCTTTTATTTGTTTTAAATTCAACAAGGAATTTGTTGAGTACAGAACTGAGTACATTTAAATATCTGTTTATTTATTGCAAGTAATATCGTTATCGCAATATTCAACAACATTATCGCATATTTTCCTCATATCGTGCAGCCCTACTATATATTATGTTTTTCTATACTATATTATTACACTACTGCACCTTATACTTATTTCCCTCACTATTTCATCATGTACCATAGTTTGCTATATGATGTCAATATGTTAGATTTCCCCTTGCAATATATTTTATTATATTAAGACTCTGCTGCTATTAATCACACCACTGTCACTTTATCAGCACCACTCACTTTATTACGTCATCCGTCTCAAAATGCTCTGTATAGTTTATATTTTTCAATCTATCAATAACAAGGTGTATCTTTTCTTATCTTGGATTTAAGAGGCAGAAATAAGCAGACATCATGCAAAACTTTCCAAAGACAAATGACTTTTAAAATATAGTAGAGATTATCAAATCAAAAAAAAAAAAAAAAAAAAAGAGTGCTCTTGGTAATAAATGTGTGACACTATTGTTTACTACCACATAGCTGCATTACACTGCATGACATAACAGGAACCCCATATGAGCTTGTTTTGAAAGTGGATTTTCTGTTTAATATATTACTGTACTTTTGCGCCACCTTCTGTCAGCTTTGTGAACACCCACCTCCATGCAGCAACTGTCAGAAAGACTGGGTACTCCAGATGTTTGGAGAACACAGCTGCCACGATGATGGAGAAGGCAACTTGCTGGATTTGAATCCCTAAATAAATCAGGAGCAGACCAAATAGCTGCAGCGTCCACGACAAGATGTTAATGCTCTTCTCATCCACCAGAGGACCGTAACGGTAACACACAGCAAAAGTGATGAATCCCACCACTGCTACATAACCTGAAAAAAAAAATCACAAAAACATACATATTGACCTAGAGTGTTTACATTATTTACAGTTTCAGTGTTTTACACGTGGTTTTTTGGCCTAGAGCTTATCATACATATTGTATTTTGGCCCCTGGTGATTCGAATCACAAGGCTTGAAGTGGGGCAGATGGTGTATTGTATGTAGATTTAAGAAAGCATACTTAAGCATTACATACTACAGAAAACAAAGGCAGGAGACTAATCTGTGTTGGGAACTTTAACAGATGCCCGTTCATTTAGAAAGGTGATTCTCAAGTTATCAAATAGGGGATGCTTAACTTAACTCACTAGTCTGAAAAAAATAGCCATTTAAAATGCTATAGTAGGATTACTTGCTTTGGTCTGATGTGTCAAACGCCAGAAGTTTGTGTTGACAAAGGGTACGTACCTAATGCGACGTTCCAGTGTTCTCGCAGAATTACGCCCAGGTTCCTGCAGACAAATTGGATGGCGTACACGGAAAACGACCAGCCGCCAACAATCAAGACATAAAAAGGGCTTTTCTGCGGTAACAGCAAACACAAAGGGTACAATAATTAGGCGTGAGGCCAAATTGATTTAACCTATAAAATCATGGATATTTAAGAGTAATGAAATTCCTTACCTTTGGCAATAAGCGTGCCAAAATAAAAAAGAGGATGATGAGAGAGGCAATCATGCCTGTGCTCATACCAGCAGAGTAGAAGAAAGTTTGACTCCTTCATTAAAGGGAGGACAAATTAGTTAATAGCATATAATCCTCCTGTTGAATCCTAACAATGTAACATGAGCAAGAAAAATTACCTGCTGAGTGATCCTGCAAAGACGAACAACAACGCTCCGGCGAGGAATACCAAAAACAGATAGATATCAAACTCTGCAAGGGAAAAGAGCATGTGTTGACCATGTAATATCTGTCAAAAACCAGCAAATGAATTGTGCTAATTTGTTTTCCACTTACTACGAAGGGGGTGGACAGTGAACTTTGTTTTGTCAGCAGGATCGATCTTGAAGCACGTCTTCTTGCTGAACAGATTGATGTTAATAGTGGTCTCATTGTGCCGCTCACGTAACAAGCTCTGGAACCAGCTCCAGACACTGAATCGCTCCAGCTCCTGCAACTCCTCCTCCCCCTCCACAGTTTCCACCTTAAACACGTTTGAACTCCACACTTTGACCTGTCAGAAATCTTCAGTTATTATGGGCCTAATCAACTGAGTTTCGCCATAAGGAATTGTTAAAATAAAGTGCTGCAAGATTTAACCCTCGTTAACAATAACTGTTGACACTATATCCCTGGCAAATTTAACACAGAGGCTTCTACTTTTTCTTGATGTCACGGATCATATCTAAGCTTTAAAACAAAATTTCCAGATTTGGTCAAATTTGGCCCCAAGATACCCAGACTTTATGATTGAGAAAGTGCATTAAATGTAAACTTAAACAGTTCTGGATTTGGCTGAGTGCCATTCATGTAACTTACCTGAATTCTTGTCCATGTTTGCCTCCAAGTTGGCACCACAGAGTTTTTGTAACAGAACCTGTTGGACCCTGACATGACGTACTCCTCTCCATCCTTGAGATCAGTTACTGGATGTTTGTTACCTGCGTTTGAAACAGCAAGCAGAGACAAGCATGTAATACTAAGATTGTATCACATTACTTGTTTACTTTAATGTACTGTTCACTGTAACAGAAACCTGTGACATGAACAACTAATTTAAAAGATGTCTGCTGTCTTAAGATAAGTAATTAAGGAAGAACACTGGCATTAGTGTATGTTTTTAAGACTGTAACTCACAGCAAAACAGCTGTAGTTTTTAGCAAACATTACTCAACCATGAGTTAATAATGCTTTTGTTTATTTTCAGCTGCAAATGAATACACATATGGTGCATTAGAGAGTAATTACACCCGCATTGTATTATTGTTTTTGTATTGTTTTATATTTCCTTGCATCATATTCCATATTATTTTACATCTCTATAATACAGACGAACACTAGTTACCATTACTTAATCATATCATCAGTTTGGTGTACACTGTTTACATAGGTGCTGACTCTGCTATTAATTACATTGTCACTTTAACACTAATTTATGTCAATTTACATTGTGGTTTTTGTATTATATTCTTATTTTAGTTGTATATACCTATTGTTATGTATGTATCTGTACTATTACTGTCCGTGTGCTGCTGCAATAAACGAATTGTTTTTCGTTTGTGCGTTTAGTGACGCACAGCTTTTATATTTAGCATGGTTAGAATAACCTGAGGGCGGGGCGGGCTTGTAAGCTCGAGCAAAGTTTAACAGATTTGTTCTCAGCAAATCTATAACAGCTAAATAAATGATAAAAAAAAACTAAAATAAATGTGTCCCCTACACAGAGACAGAATCGGAGAACAGCCAGCAGTGACAGGGCTAAAAGAAAGGCTTAGCATAACTTCTTTAACGTTACAGTTTCACTTCATCAAAACAAAACAAAAAACAACACAAGCTAACATGAGTTAGCCTGAGCAAAGACTTGTTTAAAATACGTATCATACTAATTAAGGTATCTATTATTGCTGCCTAATACTGCTTCTTACCGGTATCCTGGTATCCTGAGGTGTGAGGTAAACCTATAAGCAGCACCGTGAAAACCATTAATGTAGCACTTATAGAGGTGTAATTGTTTATCATTTTCATGCATCCCGCCATGATGATAGCACCATTTCCCTCCCTCCTCTTATCTTTTGCCCGCCCCTTCCGCCTTCTTTGTCTTCTTCTTTGGGGTTTTACGGCAGTTGGCATCCCATATGTTGCATTACTGCCTCCTACTGTTATTACTGGTCATCTATTATTTCATTCCATTACAGCTTTCTAATTAGTCCGGTGCTTTTCCCATTTACGGTGACCCCATTTTCAAGGACATCTTTGATAACTTATGTAGCCCTGCAAACATGACCCTTCTTTCTTGAATGTATTTCCTGCATGAAATCAGGACTCCACCGTCTCCTTTTCCTCACACAGACTGCAGTGCCCGGTTGGGTGTTTTTTTTCCTATTATAAAAAGTGTACGTTTAAATCTGCTATGACGAATTCGTAATTTAATGATAATGACTTGCTCTTTTCGGTTAGCCCCAATGTTTCTCAGTCCTCCTACTTTATTTTGTATTGCATGTAAGTGTCTCCCTTTTCTGCACTATCCCAGTATTGCTGCCATTGTTTTGATATTTCCCTCCGTGCTATGCTTTTCCCCTCTCATTTTGACAGTTCAATATTCAGTTCTACATTTCCTTTCTTGAGCCCCTTCGCCCCTTCCGCCTAAGGCAGCCTGGTTGAGTTACAGGCCGTCCAGCCAATCACAGAGTCACACCGGGTGTCGTCATTGTCGGTGTGCGTTCAACGCATCGATGTATTATAGACTATATATAAAGCTTATTTTTACAGTCTAGTGTTATAAGGTATAATAACATTGGTCTTCTCTTCTTCTTATTGGCAGTTGCCAACTAGCGTTTAAGATGCATTGCCGCCACTTATTATACTAGGGTGTTGACCAGAGTTACATGTCCATGCTTTCATGTTTTAAATAATTTAATGTTACTGTAATTAGTTTATGTGAGGGCCCAGATAGAAACTCTTTTACCAACCTGTGTACCTTTAGTACAAACAAGAAAACCTGTTTGACATTGGTGGAGTAAGTAAATACAAGTAGAGATATGGAGGCTGCTCAAGGATAAGCTTATGAAGGTTTACCATTGGATTTGTCCTATACACACACACACTGATAACTGTAAGCATGCTGTGACTAATAGGCTGAATAGGCTGTCTGCACATTGCAACATCCAAACCACATACAACAATGGTGGATTGACAAGGCATTTTGTACTCCAGAGGATGAATCCCACTGACTTTTGTGATGCTGGCATGCTTAACTAAGATAGTGAAAATGTTGATCATAATAACTGCTTAACATCAGTATTTTGAGCATGTTAGCATGTAGCTCAAAGTACCACTGTGCCTAAGTACAGCCTCACAGAGCTCCTAGCATGTCTGTACACTCTCATTCTACACTTTACCATTGCTCTGCAGGCCTACGTGGTGTACAAATAGCTTAACCACATGATGCTGCACTTTAGTTGCCTTATCATTGTGGTCCCACAGGAAGGTTAAAACTGAACCTTTCTGCTGTATATGTGTCAATGTAACCAACCACAACACTCATACTTGTTCCAGTCAAATGAAAATGTTATTGTAAATTCAGTTCCTGAGCATGAGTTAAAGTTTAAGCTGATATTATAGGCCCATTATGGTTTGCTCAGAGATGTGGGTTACTCAGTTGTTTGATCTGTGATAAGCTTATGGCCAGTAAGTGGATAGGTAGCTATAGCGAGACCAAATTGTTTACCTCCATTGATATCCTTATTCTTCATTCTTACCTTACTTATATTTTTTACGTATATGTTGGCACTGGGAAAGGAGTTGCTTTTAATCTCATTGTACATGTGTACAGTGACAATAAAATACATTCTATTCTATTCTATTCATCTTATCAGCATTAATGTGAGAATAAGAGGTCAACCACTTAGAGCATAATCAAGAGTTAGAAGGAAAACACTGCTAAAAAAACAAAATACCATCTTAATGAATTGGTTGAAAAAATTTGAGATTTAAATATTGAATTCATAGTATTCACAAATACTTAAGACTTTCACCACATGGCCATAACTTTGAGCAACAAGTTCAATTTGTTCACTCTTCTTAATATAACATGGTTATGAGAGTAATGATGGTTACTTTGTCAAAAATGATTTCTGGTTTGAATGTAAAGCACATACAAAGTTCCTGTATTTTGACAAAAAGTTGAGTGTCATTTGAATTCTTCGAACATATTGCTCAAGAAGACAATTATTCAGCAGCTTGAGGATGTTACTCAGTCAATGTGTAAAAGAGGAAATGCTGGGGGTATTTTTTTTTATTTTTGTTTTTAATTTTGCACAATAAAATCAAGACAACAATAACACAAAAAAGTTAAATAATAAAAAATAAAGATTGTGCAGGTGAGATTAAGAAACCCCCTAGGGTCTTATAGAAGGAGTCTCACCTAAGGAAGAGAGGGATTACAGCTATATAGATAATGAACAATTACAAGTGTCCTAAAAAAATAAAATAAATTGAACACAAGTAAGCACTGAATAAAAAAATTCAATAAAAAAATTTAATAAAATAAAAAAAAGCATAAGGTTGGCTACATAAACATCAAAGGCATAACACAAATTACAATAATATAGATAAAATAAATACATGAGTTACAGTGTTAAATTTCAATTTGAATCACCCTTAATAATGTCTCTGTTTTAGGAGATGAGAGACTTGGAATATGTGGGGATAATAATCTGATTCATATATTTCACACTGCCTTTCTTCCTTTTATGTATTTCACTATTATGAGCAGCATGTGACTTTAAGATTTATTTATTTAATGTATTTATTATTTTATTTATAAGGACAATGCACAACATTACTGTAAATGTGCCAGTGTTAGCCAGCTGGCTAATCTTCAACTGTAGTACTTTGGTAAGGTGTTTTGAGACCAGAGCAACAAGAAAGAAAGTTAAGAAAGGTGTGTTAGTCATTTTTCATTTTTAGCCATTAATAGGAACAACTCCTTTTGACTGATTGGACCACATGACCACGTACTTCTGGAAAAAGGCTGCAGAGGGGGTCTGAACCAAAACCTATTTATTAATAACTTTTTAAGCATCTATTAATGATAAACAGCATTACCCTTATTATTCAGATTATTAAAGAATATGATGATGAACTATGGTGTATTATAGATTAAGCTGCCCAGTAGTATATAAAGTATTTGGAATTAGCCCCACCTTTACCAGCTGCAACATTAAAGTGATGTACACATTAATGCATCAGTTATGTACACTAATATATTATACTTTTTTGTAATGCTTTATGAGTACTTTTACTTCTGGTAGGCCTACTTATTATACTGCTGGGTAGTTTAATCAATAATACATCATCATTTATAAGTTGTTTTGATAATCTGAATCTGCAAAGAAACTAGTAACTAAAGATTTTAACTAGGCTAGATGTAGGCCTACTAGGCCTAGTGGAGAAAAATGTAGCACAATGACAGAACATGGAATTACTCAAATAAAGTACAAGTACCTCAAATTGGTATTTCAGTACAGTACTTACTAACTCCACCACTGTTGCTACTTTTACTTATGTAAAATATCTGAATACTTCTTCTACCACTTTATGAGTACCAGCGAGCAGACCCAGTGGCCACGCCCAGTGGACGTTTTTTAATGGAGTTGTGTGTTAAACGAGAAGACCCTGAAGGCAGCATATTAAGTTATGGTCAATAAATGGAGAAGTCGGGAGGAGGAGGTGGAAAGTAAAGAAGCCGAGGGAGGAGGGAGGAAGGACGGGACTATAAACAGAAGTTAGGTTAAAATTTCAACACATCGTCGTCTGCGCCTCTCATCGCAGGATTGTTAAGACTTCTTCACACAAAGGTAACGTTAGACCTCAAAAGACCACCGAAATAACGGACTTTTATTCGTTATGCTAACCATTTTTCCGTTAACAATTTTGGAACGGTCAAGGATCTACCTAAAAAAAGGAGTTAACGTTAGTTAGCTAGCTAAAAAGAGGAAGTTTTTCACACTTGTACAGTCGTGGAGGAAACGTTGTTTGTGTTTATGTAAGACTAACTTAGTTGTCTAAACTTAACAAATTCAATAAGAGCAAGTGGTTGATGTAATGATTTGGTCTGAGACAAAGCTGGTATTGTTGCTAACCTAGCGGCGATTTAGCTACGGTCCGAGGGACTGCTTCTTCCTCAAAATGGAACTTTTGGGCCCAGACGATGTGTTCTTGGGCCTGAACATCATTTAATATATTTAAAGTAGCCTACAGATCTATCCCCTTTTTAAGGGCCCATTTACTGTTAACACAAAGTAGCGTTGGCTTTAAACTTTGATTTGTCTTTTTAATTTAATTAACGTTATGGATAATACGTTTAGGCTATTTAATATAGCACCTTTTACAGAACAAAGTCAATTAGGCCAAAAAAAAAAAAAAAACAGTAAAAAGAACAAGCCATAAAAAAAAATTGAAATAAAAACAGTAAAATAAAACTTAAAAAGAAACTAAATTACAAACATGAGACAAAGGCCATTTTAAACAGGTGAGTCTTGAGCTGCTTTTATAAATCGTCAACAGAGAACACAGAACGTAAGACAATAGGGCGTTCCACAGTGTCGCAGCCACTATTTTTTTTTTTTTAAGATATTTTTTGGGGGGATTTTTAGGCCTTTATTTGATAGGACAGCTTAGACATGAAATGAGGAGAGAGAGGGGGGAAATGACATGCAGCAAAGGGCCACAGGTCGGAGTCGAACCGGCTCTAAAAGGTGAGCTACACAGGCGTCCCAGCTACTATGTAAAGGCAAGGTCCATGGAGAGGCGAGGGACACGCAGTAAGCCCTGGCTGGTCACCTGATGGTGATATAAGGATGGAGCAGGTCAGAGATGTACACCGGTACCTGGCCATGCTGGGCTCTAGATGTCAGAACAAGAACTTTAGAATGAGTATTGAACTTGATAGGAAGCCAATGTGAGGAGGATAAAATGGGAGTCATCTTTCTGCTGGACCTGTTCAAGAGCCTTGCAGCAGCCTTACATGCTGAGGCAGGTGAATAGGAAAGTGCAGTAGTTTAGCCCGGATGATCCATCGCCTTGGTTGTAATTAAATTCATTCAAACAATGGGGACATGTGTGGTCCACTGACCTACATATGTAATGGAAACTAAACTGTGCGGTTTGTCACAGCTGTCTGTTAACCTTTTATAACTCAAATATAGCTGCCTATATTACAGCTGAGGTCATGTTCCTATAATTCTGCCTTGAAAAAGTGTGTTTTTATTTTTTCTTCTTGCAGGAAACCATATCCTCGTCAGCCATGGGTGTAGAGGGGGGAATGAAATGTGTCAAGTTCCTGCTCTTCTTTTTCAACTTCATTTTCTGGGTGAGTAACTGCTTACTATCTCTTTAAATGTTAACCATCAAAAGGTAGCAGAGTGGATGCAGATGGCACCTAAACGTAATGTTACTGCAAAGTTGATGGAGCTTGTGGTTGCCAAAATGAAAGCAACGAAGGAGCTAACAGCACATAAGACCTGATGATGTTCTCCAATGTGATTTGTGTTATCAAAATACATCAGTGTATATTTTTGGCAGGCTGAAATACGGACTAGTTAATGTAACATTTCTCTTTTTTGCCTGCCCTCGTGACTTGAAGCAGGAATCTGGTCTTGTTTTCCTATTTTTACACATGTAATTTATCTGTAAAATCAGCTGATGGGCAAGCAACCTTTGACATCCCAACCTTTTTATTCCTGAACGCTTACTCACTGGGTCACATGTTTGTTTATTACCAATTTATTTGAAAGCATGAAGGGAACATGAACACGAGGGCATTTGTCTCAAATATCCTGGATTAAGCTGAGCATTTCTTGGATGTAACCTGCACGTTCATTGCGTGTTTGAGCAAGAGGTGGTGATGATGGAATGTGAATCTTATGACCAGATTTTTTAAAGTGTCACAGCCTCATGTGACTCGTACAGATTCCAGATTAACACTTTTTTTTTACTTTACTGACACAATGCCACTGAAAGCTTCACACGGTGATTTGAACTCTGTTGAGTGAAACTCTCATAATCATCTCACACAGGACAGCAGGAAGTACAGAATGTTCCCTCTACTCCGTGCACATTTAGGACTGTAACTAACAATTATTTTATTTGTATTATATTATTGATGGTAACTACGTTTTGTATTTTTGTTCTGTTGTAATAAACTGAATATCTTTAGACTGTTGGTTAGACAAAACGTGACATTTGAAGACGTCACTCTGGCATTTTTTACTTTCCAACATTTTGTAAACTAATGTAAATGAGAGAATAATTAATAAAATGAATCTGGTGGCTGGTGTATAAACAGATAATAAATAATTTGGTCCAGCTGGATAATTATCAGGGCTGTGTATCGTTCAAAAATGTTGATACCGCTACCAATACCGTGACTTTGATACGAGTTCCTGAACGATACTTTTTTCTATACCAATTTATAAAATCCATTTAAACAAAAATAAATTACAACATTACACATTACGGCACAAATCTTTTTATTTATTTGTCAGCTCCTGCTACGTGAGTTTTCCCAGCATTCCTCTACGGCGTGTAATGTTAGACAGCCAATCAGCAGCATTATTAGATCTTGGTAGAAGCATGCTGCCTGCTTATTGACTCACTGACGCTGATGAGATTTAGCCCTTAGGTATTGAAACCTGGTATTGAATGACGAGGCATTTTTCCGATACTGGATACTAAGGAGGCAATTCGGTCTTTACCTAAACAAATATTGAATTCTGTTCCCAGCCCTAATTATATAATAAAACACAGTTGTAATAATACAAAAATAAAATGTTTTCATGGTGGACGCTGTGGCTCAGTTGGTGGAGCGGTCGTCTACCAATCGGAGGGTCTAAAGTTCGATCCCTGGCTCTGCAGTCCCGTGTCGAAGTGTCCTTGCCTTGGGCAAGACACTGAATGCCACCGCACCATCGGTGTGTGAATGTGTGTGAATGTTTATCTGATGAGCAGCTTGTATGGCAGCCTCAGCCACCAGTGTATGAACGGGTGTGAATGGGGCCTGTACTCTGTAAAAGCCCTTTGAGTCGTCGTTAAGACTAGAAAAGCGCTATATAAATGCATCCATTCACATGAGAACGTATAACTGTTAGCAAATACTGTACATTAATAAACATTGTAGTGTGTTATACACATTTATTAAATGATTATATTCTGCTTATGAATGCTAAATAGGAGGGGTTAAAGCATCAATGTCGGTTATAATTAGTCTATGGAAAACAGTAAGAAATGCCAGAGTGACATCTTCAAATGTCTTGTTTTGTCCAACAGTCCACTTTAATACAATATAACAAAAAAAACCCAGCAGTTTATAGTAATCAAATACAAGTTTGTAACACACTATAATGTAGTTGTTTTAACAGATAATGAGTAATAATATAGCAGAACACAGTTGTAATGATAAAAAGACTGAATAGGAGAAGTTATAATTGCTGACTAATACTGCACATTAATGCTAAATAGGAGGGGTTAAAGCAACCTTATTGATTCATTTATTTCCTCAATGATATAAGTCAGTAAAATGTTGGAAATGTTACTCACTGTACTTGGTGCGTACAATAAAACAAAACTAATTTTAACATTGCTTGACTAAAACAGTTAATTGAGTATCAGAATGGTTGCTGATTAATAATTAAGTAAACTAATGTTTCAGCTCTACATATTATCATCAAGAAAATAAGCTCAAGCTAAAGCAAAAAATAACATAACCTGGATAAACCCGTATTTATTTTCATTACTATTCTATTGTATTCTCTTTTATTCTATTCTATTGTGGGATTGATGTGACCATCTTTGCCCTGTTTGCCTTTTCTGTTCACTCCATTATGTTTTCCTACGTCAACCATTAGCCACCTATTTGATTGAAGCTCAAATATTTACATTGGTGTAGCCAGCAAAGTGACAGCAAGGGCATGGATAACACACAACATTAAGGCTAGAGACTTCCACTGTACATATGTATGCTTTTTATTCTGACAGACATAGGCATTTCTGTTAATCTTACTTGAGATCAGTACTACGAATCAAGATCAACATGCCCTGGATTTCTTTCAGTTACCCGGCTTCTCCTAACCTAACAACCGCGGTCCCGCATAAACTGTCACGACGGTGGTTATCAACTAGTTCAATCAACCCAGGGGTTTCCCAATCCAGCGACGCACACGTTCACATAAAAGAGGCAGTGTTTGCCCAGCACGACCAATCGCAAACATCTACCAGAGACGCATATTTCATATAAGAAGAGCAAACTATAATTCTACATAAATATGAAGAACACAGATACGGTTTTACAGGCAAAACGCAATACAGTCACTGCTTCCTAAAATAGGAAGGAAAGCTGGCAAAAAAAATATCCAACGCTGTAGATGCATAAATCACAACACTTATCAATATCACTTCCCCATCAGTCAGGACCAAGATCTGACCATAATTACACTTGTGCTCTCCATAAACTGCTGTTGCTTTAGCCTATTATATTATCAGTTGCAACCCTGGCAGTGGTAAGTGATTGTGAGAGCAAATAAAAAATATAAAAACATAATTCAAACCGATGTGCGCGTTGGCAACACACGGCTCAACAAGCCGACAAATAGCCTATACGTCACTCCCTCCGCTGAAAATCTATATCTTTCATAAAAATACCCATCAGGGAATGTTAACTTGGTTGTTGGTCTCTAAATGTTTTAACTTTTCTGAGCGGACCTCTCTCTCTCTCTCTCTCTCTCTCTCTCTCTCTCTCTCTCTCTCTCTCATATCTCAGTCTGACTCAAATGATTACATAGACATCATTAAGGTTTAACCACATATTTTGATTATTTATCAGCTAGCTGAAATAATTGTTTAGTCAAACAAGATATTAATCAGCAACAATTTTAGTACTCAATTAATCTACCCATTAATTTTTTCATCCGCTTATCTGGGACTGGGCAGTGGTGGTAGCAGGCTAAGCAAAGTATTCCACACGTCTATCTCCCCAGCAACGTTTACCCCTGATGCGTTCCCCAGGCCAGATACAATATTTTAAATGATTTCTTTAAAACAGAAAAGCCCAAATATCGCAGTTTCTATCTACTCAAATGTGAATATTTGCAGTTTTTCTTCGTTTCTTTTTTTTGGATTTTGGACTGTTAGTTAAAAAAACAAACATTTCATAGACTAGAGATGTTCCGCGATACTGCCTAAAACGCTGGTATCGGTATCGGGAAGTACTGGAGTTTATGCACTGATCCGATACCATGTAATAAAACCCTAAAGAAAATCTACATTAAAGTAGTTTATTTATGTTCTTTTCCCGTTATAACTGACTGTCAAACTGGATAAAAAAAGAAAGTTCTGTGGTATTCATTGTTTGTGTTTGTTCATGTTTCACAAAGAGTTTAACCTGAGTCAGACCAACAACAAAGATAGAAATAATATCACATCCATACAGGGATAGTAGTACACAGTTGTTAAAACTTAATAAAATATATGACACACTGGTATCGGATCGGTACTCTGTATCGGCCGATACGCAAGTTCAGGTATCAGAATCGGTATCGGGAAGCAAAAAATGGACTAAATGATTCATTGAGTAATAAAGAAAATAACAAAATAATTTGAAGCTCTATTTATCAGTATGTTATGCTCATTGCAACATTATCGTCGTCACAAACAATGACACACAATTTCCAAACTGATTAATATGTTCACAGTACTTCACGCCTTATGGTCAGTTTTTTTCCGCTCCTTATTCTGTCCTCATGTATCACTTGACCAGTGACGTCCTTACTCAAACATCCTCATTGATGTATCATTACCTAAGACGCAGTTTAAGACATAGCCTGTCAGCTTTCATGTAGAAAATATGTCTTTTTTACAGTTCTGCCTGCGAAGGAGTTTTTAAACTCTTAAGTTTGTGGTTTAGTTTTTCTGCTGCAGTTAGAGTTAGTACTTGAAGGTCTGTTTAATGTCCAATAAAAATAAATGAAGACGCGGTAGAGTTGAGTGGCTGCGCCTGATGACTATTTTCCTTATCGATTAATCTGCCTGTTATTGTCTTGGCACATATCAATATATTTAATACATACATTTTTAATACATATTGTTCTGCTGCTGGACTAATCTTTCATTTTGACTATTCTCAGCTCATGGTTAAATCCCTTCCTGTTCTCTAATTGAATTCCACACACCACTGTTGTATCTACCTTCCCTGAGTGGACAGGCAGCTTGCTGTCAAAGTGAAGAACATGCTGTCAGTGTGATGTTTGCTTTAGAGCCAGTTGATGCCATCTGATCTTTGTCAAACAGTCCGCCCACACAATGTTTGTAGAAGATCTAATGGTCTGCTCTCGGTACCCCACCCAAAGCAGTGACACATGTATATCACATTCTATCACCTGATCGTTTCACATCTGCATACGGGAACTGAAGACTGTTGCAACTTCCTTCCATCTATTTAGCATTAGTGCTTATTCATTCAGTTTGAGTGAGTTGTTCATATGGAAGCAAGTTGAAGTTAAATGGAACATAAGGAAGTTTGAATCTTATAAGCAAGTGGATATCTAACAGTAGTTAATACTTTGAGAATCATCTATGTATGTGGTTTTATTTCCCACCGGTAAAATCTCCACTAGGTATTTTAAGCAGCTTGGCTCTATGGATGGCAATGGCGATCTTTGGTTCCCCGCACTTTGGTCCAGACTAAAATATCTCAACAACTTTCAGACGGATTGTCATGAAATTATGTACAGCCATTCATGTTCCCCTTCTTTATTTAACGCCACCATCGGGTCCAAATGCCAATTTATTCTAAACGTAGTTTTTGCAAAGCTAATGACATTCCGTCAGCCTACTTCAGTTTCAATTAGCAAATGTTAGCTTGCTAATTTAAGATGGTAAACCATTTATGATGGCTAAATTTAAAATAACTGTCTGGAAATTTTTAAGAGAATTCATACCACAGGAATTCAGATCAATGGTTGTCAGACGCAGTATTTAATTGTGATAAATACAATTTCCACATTACAGTAAGTATTTAGTAGTGGTTAAATAAAAGAATTAGTACATGATAAAATTATTACAGCCTTTCTTTACCTCCATTGTGTTACCAGATAATCTGTCGTCTCAAACCAAAGAAACGTGCTTGTCTTACATGAAAATGAGCAGACGTCCCACAAATTCCACCTTAAACTAACCCCTCTTTCCTGCAGTTATGTGGCATAGCATTGATTGTGGTGGGAGTCCTGGTTCAAGTGGGTCTGCACAAAACCTTGATGATGAAGAATGCCTCAGCCTCAGGAGCCCCGATTGTTCTGATTGCTGTCGGCGTGGTGATTTTCTTCATCGCCTTCTTCGGCTGCTGTGGTGCCTGGAAAGAGAACCACTGCATGGTCGCCACGGTAATTCACATAGTTAAACCACACAACAACAAAAAGGTTGAATTCTATGGGGTTAGATGTGTCTCATTAGGGCTACATTTACATTGCTACAGGGTTTTTTTAAGATTATTTTTTGGGCATTTTTAGGCCTTTATTTGACAGGACAGCTGAAGACATGACAGGGGAGAGAGAGGGGGGGGAATGACATGCAGCAAAGGGCCGCAGGTCGGAGTCAAACCCGGGCCCGCTGCGTCGAGGAGTAAACCTCTATATATGGGCACCCACTCTACCAACTGAGCTATCCGGGTGCCCACGTTTTGGTTTTTAAGGGGAGTTTTGAGCCAAAAGCGAACTCTGTGCACACAAGTGTTACAACTCCAGTAAAAGAACTACTCTCCGTTTAAACTAACACGCCCAAACCGCATATCTCATGAGCATTCTCATATACTGGACACGCGCCTGCCGAGGTAAACAGGAGGCCGCATGTATACTCGGCCTGTTGCTGGTAGTAGCCGTGGTAACGTTAGTAGCTTAGTAGTCTCAGAGAACGAGACATCATAACCCAATCAGGCGGCGAAACATTGGCGTGAGTGTTGGTGTTGCCAGGGTTTAGGGGCTCTGAAACGCCAGAGCAGTGTGAACGCGAGGTGTAAACGTAGCAAAAGATATTAGTTTTTAAAGCAAAACGTAGCAATGTAAATGTAGCCTAGATATGTTTAAACAGAATTTCATTTTGCAGTAGGATGAATGAATGTGTGGATGTAGCTTAGAATAGTAATTACGTTCATGTAAGTCACTTAACTATCTTTTATTTCTTTTTTTTCGTCAGTTTGCTGTCCTCCTCGTTCTGGTCATTCTTGTTGAGATTGCAGCAGTAATCGTTGGATACGTCTTCAGAAACAAAGTAAGTTTAGAACTACACTGTTTTTATGTGTTACAGTACATAATACCCTGCAGAAGGTGTGGTTTGACTTCCATGTCGTGTCTCCCATGTAGCTCTCAGGTGTCGTCCAGGATAGTCTTGAAGACATGATTTCTGATTACCAGAACGGCACAGCTGAATTCAGAAAGTCTTTTGATAAGCTGCAGGAGGATGTGAGTTCAGTGTCAATTCTCCTACTCATTGTTTACTCAGTCTGACAACACCTTCACATAACACCGCTGCATCCTGTTGGTCTGCGCTGCATGACATGACATTGTTTTTCTTTGCACCTACCTACTGACACAAGGTTTATTTTATTTTATTTATTTTTTACGGTACATTGCTGGCATGTCTGTCCATATTAAATGTTTTTCATTTGCAGTTGAAATGCTGTGGCGTGAACGGTTCTTCTGACTGGAGAGACTTCAGATCTGATGAGAAATCTGTGCCTGACTCATGCTGTGTTAAAGTCACTCTCAACTGTGGAGTCGGGACCATGACAGACGCTGCCAAAGTTCACCAGGAGGTAAACTGTGACTGCTTCACAACTGAACATCTTAAATGTGAAGCAACAGTAGGAGGAAATGTAGTGTTTGCATAAGCAGTAACTTTATACAGCTAGCTGTCATCCGGCTGTAGGAGAGGGAACAGGAACAGGAACTCTGGCTTGTTTACCGTCCGCATATAATATCCCACTCCCCCACCCAGCAGATATCGATATTTTAAGTAGAACCCAAATATCGATAGTAGAACCCAGCAGATATCGATATTTGAGTTTTAAAAAATCAGTATCTCTAACATGAACACAACATTTTAGTTAACAATCCCTTAAATTACATTTCTCAAGAATTGTGTAGTGAGCAGGACATTTTACCAATTAAAAAAAAAAAAAACCCGTTTCAGTGCTATCAGACGGACAACCTATGTAATAGAGACAACAATGTTTCTAACTTCCATCAAACCCATTTTGGGCATTTGTGTACTACAGTTTCTTTTTAATTAGCGCACATACACACCTTTACGGACAAATGTGCGCTCATGAATACATCGGCTGATTTATTGGTCACACTGGACTGAGTGACTGAGGAGAAATAGGTTGTGCATTGTTACAAACCTACAGAGAATTATGACCCAACTCCAACACTGTCTCCAGCAGCAGCAGCAAAAACATCTCTGTGGTATAACTGAGCCCAAACTATGTTGGATGACTTTTTGGCAAACAAAATAAAAAATATTTTGTTAACAAATAAAAGATCAAATATGGCCTTATTTGATGTAATAACAATGCCTGTATTACATGAAAATGAGCAGAAATTATCCCACAAATTCCACCTTAAACTACCCCCCCGCCTCTCTTTCCTGCAGTTATGTGGCCTAGCATTGATTGTCATGGGAATCCTGGTTCAAGTTGGTTTGCACAACCCCTCCATTATCTGTGGTGCATATAGCAAATGTGCAAGCACAGTTTGTGGGAAAAGTGAAGGGTTACCACTTCAATACATTCTACATACTGAGTTTTATTGAGGTCAAAAGAAAGTTGATTTTGCAATAATAATTATTTTATACATACAGCATTGGGGTGTGTGGGACTTGATGAGAAACTCAACTCAGCCAAAGTTACTAAAACACAACCGTTTATAAAAAGTCGTCAAAGTTTTACTATGAAGCAACTGGTCTCTCCAATAAGTAAAGCAGTTAAAATGTCCATGTTGAATCTAAATGTTCTTTTTTTCTTGTGTTGTAGGGTTGTCATGATGCTGTGGTGGCTTATCTGAAGAAAAACATCCTGTGGGTGATAGTTGCAGCTATTGTTATTGCCGTCCTGCAGGTACGTAACATCAATGAAAAAAAAGAAAAAGACAGTACTTAGTGCAAAATTCCTAAGCAGTTCATTTTACTTCCCAAAACAATTTAATTTGAAAGATAGTTGTTTTTTTGTATTCATTTCAACTCATTACTTTTTAAATTTGATCTGTCTTATTGCATTTGTATTGTCATG